>NW_025934787.1:0-74458 GCF_000764305.2 Hyalella azteca | reverse complement strand
AGCATGGCAGCCTAGTGGCACTGTAGCATGGCAGCCTAGTGGCACTGTAGCATGGCAGCCTAGTGGCACTGTAGCATGGCAGCCTAGTGGCACTGCAGCATGGCAGCCTAGTGGCACTGTAGCGTGACAGCCTAGGGAAACTATAACATGTTAGCCACATAGCACTAATTGACAAGTCTATTAGTTTACTTGATGCATAATTGAACAGAAGTTAATTCAAACAAAACATTCTCAAATAACGATGCAATACACATGGGATACTCACCAAGTCGGTCCACCATTGTGACGACCAGTCTTGCCAAGATGTGTCGAGTCTACCAGATTCCCCCAGAAATAAGAAACTGAGGAGCAGAACCAAAACAGCATTTCACATATGCCAAAGCAGTTGATCACTAAAGCTATAATGTGTTAGTCAATCTAATGAATGTGAATTGTGTTAGTCAATCTAAAGTGAACATATTTTCTTGTGAAGTTTGAGTAAAATTCAAAAAACCAACCATACATGGCCTAGTCTTGAAGCTGAACCATATTGTTTATATTGCAATATGTACCACAATGTACATTGAAATTTCATTGATGATGAGCTGCTTAAAGCTTGAGGGCCCATTTCAGTGCCACCATGATATTAAAGTATTAGTTAGCAAACAAGATACAACTCTTAATTATCAACACAGAATAATTGTAGTTGCATGTGTCCAAAAAGACACCTCCAAACTTGTGGTCTATCTTTGTACTATGAATAAGTGATAAAATCGGGAGTGCAGCCGTGGGTAATAAAATTGACTCGTGAACAGGACCTGGCCTAACGCCAACCATCAGCATGCAATATCTACACATAGCCTCAGATCAATGAGCTGTGGGTAACTCCGGCTAACAGTAAATCCGCTTTGCACAACACCGCCACTGCTCCACAGCGCCACAGCGCAACTGGCCGGAGCGCAACAGGCCCTACCGCAACAGGCGGCGCAGGTTAAGTTAGGTTAGGTTACGTTAGGAGTAGCTGTTGCGGTAGGGCCTGTTGTGCCCCGACCAGTTGTGCTCCGGCCTGTATGCGCTGCGGCCTGTGACTGAACGGTGCTGTTGTGGTGGGCGCTTTGTGTCAAAAGGAATGAAGATGCCCAGCTGTGTTACGCTCGGGAAGGTATAGGTATGAATCGCACTGACGGCACTGTGGACTTGGGCTATGCTGATCTCTAGCTATCCACCCATAAGATCAAGCTAGTACTATCTGAAAATTGACCTTTCTTATAAATAATTTCTTAATGCTTTCTACATAAAAATTTTTGGCATCTGCTATCTACATAGATTGTGCCTCAAAAATTATTTGACAGTGGACTGGCATGCTCAACCTCTAAAATGCCATAGGTGAAACAATAGCAAAGTTGACACCTCAAGTTTAACATTTCAACTTCTAAATCATTCCTATCACTATAATTTGCCAATTAAAAACATTTTGCCGTAGAAGGCAAAGAGCTAATATAGCTGAGGTATAAATAAGTGAATATATGATTAATAAGGCAGTTGCTGAATGAGCAACATTGACCATCAGATTTAAGCATGGCGGATGAGTAACAGCCAGAACAGAAGATGGATACTGATTGAAATAGACCATCAATAAATATAGTGTCAATCAGTTAGTTGATTGAAGCAGAAATTACATATGGCTACCAATCAAGATGCTGAGTGCGGCCAGATATCTCAAAAATTTCTGCAGACAAAAAAAGCCTATAATACAATATTTACCATTGAATTTATAGTTTCTGGGGCAAAATTAAATAATCCATCTTTCTTTCTTTTTATCAAATTTAATAAGAAAGTACCATCACAAATTTTTGCTAGTCAATGCAATTGAAAAAAAAAACTAAATCATGGAATTTGTCGGGATAAAAGACCCTGCAACCCACCAGTGGATTGTACCGCAGTCAACGTGTTAGAGACTGGAAATGCTCAATGGAAAGCTTATAGCCTAAGATGCCAACATCCTAACTTAATAAAAGCTCTTTATTTACTGTCTAGCCAACTCAGGGTGCAGAAATTGGAAAAATATCAGATGATATTAAGTGGCATTATTGGAAAAATTCTACACTTTACAGTTTACAATAGCTAACATCATGGCTTCAAAATCATAAATTTTAATTTTTTTTTGAAAGTTGGAACTTTGTGACTTGAATATGCAAATAATGCAATAAACAATCAAATAGGAGATAATTGTTCTAGCTGTTCAATAGGGGTTAGGCTTGCCGGCTGCCGCTAAAACATTCTTATCATGGCCTTGGCCTGGAAGCAAGATGGTAAACTCCTACCTTGTACCTACTTTTTAATAAATAACTAAAATTAGATTTTCTACCAAATTCTCCAGTGAGTTCCCATTAGATAAAATTCTTTCAATTTTATTGATTCCTAGCCTGCCACAGTTACTCGTATCAGGCTCACCAGCCACCAGGCTGGCAGCAAGATCCCAAATTTCCAAATGAATCACAAATACACAGTGACTGTCACACCATCACTGCTCACTGGGAGTCTGGGCCTGGGCCCCATAAACAATTCTAGGATAGGTAGCCCGCTGAGGCTCATCATTGGCGATTTGGCAGTTGGCTCATACGAAAATTCAATCAATCACAATTTCTGGTCCATCTGTTATGATCTGTGATCTGTTAACCAATAAGTTGGCAACTTGGCAGTAGCTACCTAACCAGTAATCACCAGCTTCTCTTCTCCAAGTTCAAGAACACAACATAGAGCCTTAATTAGTCAAGAAGGCTCAAACTCTACTCTAGTACCCACAGGTGATGGGACTCGTCTTCTTGTCGTAGACTTAGCATCACAATTAAGTATTCACGAGTCTTTGGAGTTAACGACTCAAGTGTCGTATTATCAAGTATCAACATAGTCTACCTGTCATATTCACAACATAGTCATTTAAATGATTTAATCATTTTAATGACATAGCAATCACCCTTCCAGAGATAAAAATTTACGCCTAAACAGCCATTCGTTGAATAAAAACTAGCATTTCGAGAAAGAATTTCCAACTTACTTTAGCTGCTGAAAAACTTGTCTGTAGTTGTCACTGGGCACTTCCGATTTAGTTTTCGCTCATCACGAGCTCGGACACTCGAGTAGAAAATTTACGGAAAAGTACAAACGGAAAGCTCACATGAATATAATAAATTATAACTTAATTCTCCGAAACCTTGGAATAATAATCAAAATTATCGATAAAAAAACAATACATGCGCAATCTACGGGGTGGCAACGGAGATAGGAAGAGCAAAGCAGAAAGGATAAAGCTTTCGTCAAAAACTCCTTCCTTCAACGAGAGACGAGACCGGTTACCGGTATAAGAAAATTGTTCAACAGTTAATAGCGTAGTTGATCCCTTCGAAGTGCCGGCAAAGCAGTGGTGTGCAGATTTTGCAAGGCTACCTCCCGTTTTACACGGTGATTTACTAAACAATGTGGTGTTTGGTGTCAACATGGTTGAACTTATATACGGTTGACCCACGACGATGACGATTTTTCGCCGTTCTGCGCATCTCTAGACTAGAGTGACGTCACAGTGGGCACAAAATATAAATAGTGTAGATCAACACATTGTCTTTATGTCATCTTTGAAGCATTTTAAAAAAATTACCTCATCATAATGGCCTAAAAATTGATTTACTGCATGCAACTAGTCTTTTTTAAGCAAAACCGGTGTTACCAATCAGTTTGACGTCAAGAGGTGACGTCACAAGAGACAAAGTGACGTCACAGTTGGAATAACAAATGACATCCGCAAAGTGCAGCTGCACTAGGGAAAACTTTGTATTAGTTCAACCATGAAAAAATTGACCTCATTAGAATGGTCCAAAAAAAACATTTACTGCAACTAGTCTTTTTTTAGGCAAAACAAGTGTTACAAATCAGTTGAATCTCACTGTGACAAACAACAGTCACAGGTCACTCGTCGACGTCATGTGGTTACGTCGAGAACTTCGCTGCCTTAGCCTTCCTCCACGGCTGGTAAACTGAAGAAATGCATTCCATTGTCCATTTTTCTGTTAAAATAGTCGTGAGAACGACTGGTAGATCCAACAACGACGCAGTATAACGTCCCATCTGCCATCTTCAAGCAAAAACTTCAAAAAGAGACATGTACAGTAGCTTGAACACGTAGGCGAAAGCTAGACCGTGCAACAGATATGGCGGTCGATCACACAAGGCATCTTGATATTGATATTGTCAATTAATAGCAGTTTTGCCCAATTTATAACGTGTTTTTGTTTTTTCTGAGACTGATTTTCTAGCTTACTGCAATATCAAAGTGATTGTGCGAATTAATTCAATTGTCTATGAATTAGGAAACAATTACTATTTCAAATTCACTTGTGTAACGTAACCAGGCAGTTTGTATTGAATATTCCTAAGCGTTTTGAATTGCTCAATCGTTGCCGACTAACGTTTCGGAGGAATTTCCATTAAGATTAATTTTAAGTTCTGCCTTCTTACGGTACTCTGTTTTGCAGAGCACGTCATGTGAAGATGGACTGAAAAGAAGTACATTAAGATCACAAAAATCTGTATTTCATTCTCCGCGAACCATCTGCAGCCTCTGGCAATGAGGCCGCGTCACAGTTGTTTGTTGCTGTCGTGCCCCGAACCTAGAGTTTGGAAACGTCGTGTTGTCACCGAAACTTGAAAAGGACAAAAATTTAATAGAGAGTGTTCAAAGACGTGCAACAGGCCATGGGCCTATTTCTTCAACGCCGACACTTCTATTCTATTCTAACAAGGATAATTCCGGGCTTGAAAAGCAAGTCCTATGAGGAAAGATTGAAGATTATGAAGCTTCCAAGCCTCACTTATCGACGTCTGCGTGGAAACTCATTGAAGCATACAAGTATACTCATGGCTTATACAAGGTCTCAGAAGGATTACTAGAATTTGAAACAAGAACCAACACCAGGGGCCATGGCTATAAACTAAAAAACTGCGTTGTAACACATCCATGCGACAACATTTCTTCTCGCTTCGAGTCATCGTCATGTGGAACAGCCTTCCTGATGGCATCGTTGACGCTCCAAGTATGAACGCCTTCAAGAACAGACTAGACGAAGCTATGCAGGAGCATATGTTCAGTCTTAAAATGCCTAGCAAATTACGGACCAGGCAATAGGTCCAGCAGCTATCTCAATCAATCGCCAGTTATGGAAAGGTCGGGTTCCAAAGGCCGGATCTCTTGTGAATCAAGTCACGAAAAATTCAAGAATCGGCAACAGGTCATGGGCCTATTTCTTCAGTGCCGACACTTCTATTCTATTCTAAGGCATCTCGTCATTCGGTCCCGCGACGTCATTCTTGCGAGCCTGGTAATTTACAATTCTTAACGAATGTCTAATGATGTAAACAAACTCGGTCAATTTATAGCGGCACTAAATATCGTCGGAAAGGTCGCCCGTCAAGGTCATCTGCCGTACGTTAATGCTCGTCAGAAGTCCTACAAGATTTTGCGCCCTTAAGAGCATTGTTCCCTAGCTCTCCATCATTAAAAACTCACGGTATCTAACTACGGATCACAGTTGTGGGGTTAATTTCGGACATGATTGCTAAAATTTATTTTTTTCTGGCTCTCGTGCTGGTGGCAGACGCTATTTGTAAGCGCCTCTTCTTTTAACTTCGTCTCTCATAGATGTTAAAGCTACACCTTTCTAGCATCTTCAGCGGCATGGCCATTTGAGACCTTCCGCTTCTTATGACCTTCCGAGAGCACGAGCGGCAATCCGGAATGGTCGCGGGTAAGTTAATTCCTACGAAGAAAGTTACTCGTGTATTATTATGACGCAAAACACTCATTACTCCACCCGTAAGGAAGGAAAACGAACAAGGCATTACTTAGAAAAAATATGGACTAATGACGTTGAACATGAAACAATGTTAAGCCTCCAGATAGCAGAATATGAAGTTAAGTGGGCCGATAAACCTGAAATAGACGCATGTTACACAATACCAGCATCAAAAGCAGCCGAAGCAAAAATCTCCGAATGAGTTACAAAAATACAGCATACAATAAGAAGTTTCAGCCATAACATAACATAGTGATGTCAGCGCTAAAGAGTAGGCCTGATGTGGCCTGTCGCCGAATCTTGAACTTTTCGTGACTTGTTCATAGAAGATATAAATCTTGTCATTTGACCGGATATTTTCAAGACTGACGATAGTTTGATATAGCTACTAGACTTCCACCGGGTTCGATATGGCGCTAATCATTCCAAATCTGAACATATATTCTTCCATAGCTTTATCTAGTCTGTTCTTGAACGCGTTCATACTCGGAGCGTCAACGATGTAAATCATGTAATCAGGGAGGCTGTTCCACATGTCGGTGATTCGAAGCGAGAAGAAATGTTGTCGCGTGGACAAGTTGCAGCGCATTTTTTTTTTAGTTTATAGCCGTGGCCCCTGGTGTTGGCTCTTGTTTCAAATTCTAGTAATCCTTCGGGGACCTTGAATAAACCATGAGTATACCTGTATAATTCAATGAGGTCTCCACGCAGACGTCGATAACTGAGGCTTGGAAGCTTCATAATCTTTAATCTTTTTTCATAGGACTTGCCCTTCAAGCCTGGGATTATCCTTGTTGCACGTCTTTGAACATTCTCTATTAAATTTTTGTCCTTTTCAAATCTCGGTGACCACACAACGTTTCCAAACTCTAGATTTGGGCGCACGACAGCAACAAACCAATGCTTCATCGCTTCTGCATCTAGGAACTCGTAAGAGCGTCTGATTAGTCCAAGAAGTTTGTTGGATGTATTAGCTTTCGTTTCAACATGCTTAGAAAATTTCAGCTCCTTGTCGACATAAACTCAGAGATCTTTTTCCACACAGGCCTTTCAATCATTACTCTCTCGTTGTAACCATGTCTTCTCATACTGTAATTATGCTGTTCATTGTTCTTCCCGAGATGAAGTACTTTACACTTGTCTGCATTAAACCGCATCTGCCACGTATCAGCCCAGGGGCCATACTTTCAAAACTCGCTATGTGAACGTAAGTACTTACGCTCTATTTTCTTGTCTATGATTGGTGGATTTTGCTTGAAAGGCCGTCAATGATTGACTGATGAACTTACGATCTCTTAAATTTTTTTGAAAGTATAGGCCCAGTTAACTAAACTGTCAAGGTCATCTTGCAGTTGCGCTTTATTTGACGCATTCTTCACTGTATTATAAACTTTTGTGTCGTCGGTATACATGGAGCACACGCTGGACACTACTTCTGGCAGATCGTTTATAAAAGCAACGAACAAAATAGGCCCAAGAACGCTTCCTTGTAGCACGCCTCTGCGCACTGATGCCCAGTCTGACACGGTTCCGTTAATATTGACACGTTGTCGTCTACCTACTAGAAAATCTTTGATCCATTGCAGTACGTTTCCCTCAATTCCCAAAGACTTCACTTTACTCAACAACCGCTCATGCGAAACACTGTTAAATGCTTTGACAAAATCGAGATCCAATGCATCCACTGGCTCCCTTTCGTCCAGCAGGCGAGTCCAATCGTTCAACGTAGATAATAAGTTAGTGGTGCAGGATCTACCGGCAATAAAACCATGTTGAAAATCTGATAGGAGATGGTGAGCAGTCAAGTGATCGATAATCCTATCCCTCACAACAGATTCCATTGGCTTACAAACAACACTTGTCAGACTGACAGGGCGATAGTTGCCGGGGCTACTTTTGTCACTTTTTTTGAACAATGGTGTTACTTGAGCTTGATATGATGCACATGCAAATTCATTCGGCGGCAGTAAAAGAAGGTTTAGGAGTTAGGCTGAGTAATGATGCGATTTTTTTTCTAATTGTGCGACAGGTATGTCGTGGCATATTTTGTTCGAAATGTGAATTATACATTCGACAATATTGCGAATATTATTGGCATATTGTGCGGCCAAACATCGCAGAATTACAGCCTCGGAATATATCTTGGTCGCGGTCTGTACTTTTATTTAGTACATACTCAAATGTGCGGCAGGGAAAAGATGAACGCAATTATGCGGTATGCTCATTAACATCCACCTCGTTAAGTTAGGGCTAAAGTGTAAAAAAAACCTATTTTACTGTCACATTCGCCTGAACGTGTAAAAATAGTCTTAATCAATCATTGATCTAAAAGCTCAAGAGCGTCACTATAAAATCGGAATGGTACCATAAACGTCGTGTTTAAAATACTAAACGCGAAGTATTTCTGATATTGAAGTTGAATACGCTAAATCGGAGGATTTCCCTCCCGGAAGTTGGAAGCCAAGCCCCGACAACTCTGAGCGGGCAGGGCCGGCAGGCGACCGTATACTCAGTATAGCTCTCGTCAGCCTCTCGAGAGTCGAGGCAAGCGTGATAGCACCTGCTCTCCCGTTCCCGCATTTCTGTATAAATTTGTGCATAACATCGTTAATACGTAACTGTATTATTCTAGTTTGTTTTAGTGCATTTACTGAGCCGTCTAGCAAATGTGAGTAAACACTGTTTCTATAGAGAGGAATTTCATGCAAGTCGTGATATTGTCAACACTACCTAACTGGAAGACAGTTTTTGCTAAAAACAGAAAGACGCGAGTAATAACTTAGATTACTAGCTTAGTTGGAGAGCGCAGCCGTGGGTAACAAAATTGACTCATAAACAGGCCCTGGGCCCAAAGCCAACCATCAGCATGCAATATCTACACATAGCCTCAGATCAATGAGCTGTGTGTAAGTGACTCATATCACCACACCAACTTTAAGGCAGCGCTGCCTTACTCCACAAGCCACTACTTCCAATAGTCAATGTTAATCTGGCTCTGCTCAACAGATTTTTACTCCACACCATCCCTTCTTACTCGTGCCGTAAGTCTTAACAGCCGCAGACCAATCCGGCTAACAGTAAATCCGCTTTGCACAACACAGCCACTGCTTCACAGCGCCGGAGCACAACTGGCCGGAGCGCAACAGGCCCTACCTACCTACAACGCCTTACGTTAGGTTAGGTTAGGTTAGGAGTAGGGCCGGGTGAGGCGTTGTAGGTAGGGCCTGCTGCGCTCCGGCCAGTTGTACTACGGCGCTGTGAAACAGTGCCTGTGACTGAACGGCGCTGATGTGGTGGGCGCTCTGTGTCGAAAGCCGTGAAGATGACCGGCTGCGTGAAGTACAGCCACGCTGCAGTTTGGCGTTTTGACCACCGCTGTTGTTGCAATGGCTTGATGCTATTTGGCCTATTTACTCACTTCCATGAACGGAAATGGCCACTATGGTTTTAGGCACGTTATAGTGCAGGCTACTATGCCCTCAGGCATGATTACGCTCGGGAAAGTACAGTGGGGGGAAATAAATATTCGTACACTTGAAAAATCGTATTTTAATGTATGTAAGTACACAAACTGAACAGGAGAAGTGATTTATATTATGTATAGAGGCTGTCTCTTATACACATCTAGATGTGTATAAGAGACAGGATTTATTGTTTTGTACGAATACTTTTTTCACCCGAAAAGTGAACATGTTGCATTGTTTTTTGTTGCATTGAGATTTAATTTCTTTTGATAGTATTTTTTAATACTATGCGTCTCTATACAAAATTTAAATCACTTTTCCTGTTAAGTTTGTGTACTTACATACATTAAAATACGATTTTTCAAGTGTACGAATATTTATTTCCCCCCACTGTATATGAATCGCACTGTGGACTTGGGCTATGCTGACCTCTAGTTATCCACCCCTTAGTTGCCTATCTTATGTAGCTGATTTCTTGTGCTCTGAGACATATGCTTAAATTAGTTTGAATTGCTGGTAGTTGTAGATATTGCATTCACTTACGCTATAGACATTGTCCGTAATATGCTAATACATAATACACAGTTGAGAAAGCTATAGCTTATGCGGGGAGGTTGTAGTGCAGTTGTTCGCACCATCCTTGACTGGAATCAAGCTCCAGTAACGTTTAGTTTTGTATCCTTGATGCATTGAGTGCTTATTCCGATGCGCGCGGGACTTTGTCGCGCTCTACTGAACATCACACTTATTGTCACAGCAAACCTATCTCCTCCTAAAGTTTCGAAGCTACAGCGATGAGAGATATACCATTCGATTCGCAATTAAAATATCTATCGAATTGTGGTAGCGTTTTTTTCAGTTTCGTTATAGTTTTGAAAATATTTTGAAAAAAGGGGGGAAATAGGAAAAAATCGAAAATTTTTGAACATTTTACGCAAATTGCCTCTTCATCCGCAAAAATTCGAATTTCGAAAAACGCAACCATAAATCGATATCGAATCCGGAGGCTACGGGCCATGAGCTGCAGCCCGCTAGTAGAGCTTAGCACTAGCACGCCCCCGATTAACGTCGAATTTAACCTTGTTTGTTCGCCGCATTGCTTTATATGGGTTTAATCACTGCTGTAAGTATTTTATTATTGCTAGACGCAGTGTAACTCCTACGTCTATTTATTTTAGTTGCGACTATATCTTAGGTGCTGAAACTAAGTATCATGTTCTTTGTTTACGTCGTCTGCATTACTACAATTCGCCCCAGCCAAGAGCGTTGGTGTGACCTCTGAAGCATTTCATTTTAGCTTGTGTCAATCTTTGTTTTATTATTAACGACTTGTCACCACACCTCAAGTAAAGTCTTTATATTTTGCTACTTTCAGCTTACAAGAACAATAAAGAAAATAGCAACACAAGTTCGTTTGTTTACTGCCTTGGCGGCATAGCCTTTTACGTGAACTCACTGGACACCAATAAGAATTCCTTATTCCTGCCTTTAATCAAGTGTACGATATCAGGGTAGTTGGAGGGCTGATGAGGGTGTGAACTCATCCTGGGACTCTCCTCTGTAGGTAGGATACGAGGGTAAGGTAGTGGTTGGGCTGGCGTCGAGGGTATAAACTCACCCTTGGACCGGAGGTAGGGCACGAAGGCGGCGTAGAGGGTAGCTGACTAAATACACTCTACGAGCATCACGGCTACACTCTACGAGCATCTCGGCTACACTCTACGAGCATCTCGGCTCACTTTAAACACAAAGCCTCGTGTTTAACATCGGCGCTCACGTTGAAAATCGGTCCTCACATTGAGCACAATGCCTCACATTTAGCAAAATACCTCGGGTTAAAAACTATGAATAATTTACGGATATACATTATTGGCTTGTATATATCTCGTGCGCTAATATGTTTGTACATTAGTACGGCAGTTCCGACGGTCGACTCAGCGGCACTAGCGACTGCCTCGCCTGCGGGGCGAGCGTCATGTGAGCCGTGATGCTCGTAGAGGGTAGGTATGAACTCACTCATGGACCTGAGGTAGGATACGAAAGTTGGTGTCACGTTTATAAAAAATATTAGCACGAAATGTTACGAAAAAATAAAACTTCAACTCACGGTCCGATTGAAATCGGACGCGTCCTGTATAGTTGGAGGACGTTCCAGTCGTTTTCGCGCCCATATTTCGCTATAATAATGTGCTGCTGGTGCATAATTATACAATTATACTTAGAGTTCATGTGGTTAATGCAGAGCATGAGTTGAAAAATTTCTTCATGAGATTAGCTAGCGTTTTAATAGAAAACTTGTATGTGACTGTGAACGCCATTTTCAAAGCTCGTTATGGGCCTGTCAGAATTCAAGTGTGAAAAATTGAGTGTCTGATTGCTCTATTGCAGTGGTTCCCAAACTTTTTCAGACTGGTGTCCCCTTTGGCTCCCCAGTGAATGTCTAGCGCCCCGCCCCCCCGAAAGACACGTATGAAAACAAACGCCTCTTTCAAAATATTTGGTATGCTGCAATTTTAAAAGAGAAATGTTAAACACACATGTGTATTTCACAAATAGAATCCCATTTAGTAAACCAATATATTTTTTACAGTTTTAACTGGTTCAGCACTAGAAATTCAAGACGGCTTGGACAAATTTACGGCCGGACTCGTGGCCGGTCTCACGGCCAATCTCCTAATTCAGTGACCAAGGAATATCTCCCAAACATATGAACGCAGCTCTATAAAACTCAAATCACGTATTCACTAGGACCTAACGGAGTAACGGTGATGTTTAGCTTCGGAAAAATTTTTAAATTTCACCTTCATTCGGGAGTTATCTGGCAATGCGGGCCGAAATTCGCAGTGATCAAATAATTTCTTCCAAACTACTGAACAGATTCGAACGAAATTTTGAATATAAATTCCTAACTACCAAACGGTTATTTTTAGCTTGTGAAAATTTATTCGAGTCGGAGTCATGTTCTGCATGTGTTGTGTACAAATCGTCAGACAAACGTACGAACATCTGACTCCGACTTCGCGAACTGCCGCCCCCTCTACTGCCCCTTTCTTCCTCACCGCCCCCCCCCCAGATCCTTCCACCGCCCACTTTGAGAACCACTGCCCTAATTAATGTTGATTGTTGATAATTAATTGATTCGTCATTAATTAGCTGCCAATCTATGTTATTCATCTCATATTCATCATGCTTGCCTGGCATGTTTTCATTCGGTAGAGTTTTAAGTCTGCTTGATCAGGCCATTCAAGTGGTTATGTGCCGATGAAGTACATGTTTAGTAGCTTACAATTAAACAGGATTTGTTAGATAGATCCAGTCTGAATAGCCAGAACGATGGAAATTCATTAAAGTAATTCAGTCAGTGGATGTCACCAGGATCATGATGCGTTGATGTCAGGATTTAACTGGGGCAGAATTTATTCTTTCTTTTGATTTACTCGCTATTTTTTATTCCATGTATGACAACCTATTGTCTCTTTACGCAGGTAATGAAGAAGTTACCAAATCTATAGTTAGTTTGTTAGTGCATTTTCTGAGCCGTCAACACAAAGTGAGTAGTAATGTTTTGACCACGGTGTAATTTCATGTCTAAATGTGATAACACTGGGCTTTTGATGCCAGTTTCTTTCTCAATCCGATCTGAGGCCAGTATAGCACCAGAGATTACCAGCATTACTAGCCTATTTTAAGAAACTGTATTTGCCTTTAGGGCCAATGATTTGAATTACCCTAAGCCGCCAGTTACATCCTATTGCGCCTTAGTTTTGCCTTATTCTGCTGATGTTAGCATTGAGAATGCTTCAGAACTCGTTGATCAATGTTCAAGATTTATCTCAAATGTCTTGATGTTTAGGCTCAGAGACACGACTTTTGGACCACAACTTTTGGAGAGTTATTAAACTAGGCTGTTAAATGCTCACTTCTGAGATAAAATTTGGTTGAAAAGTGTGTTCAATTTTTTACAATTAAATTCTAAGCAATTAAAGCAAACCATGTCAATATGTCAATAGACAATTATTTGATATTTTATTTCCATTTGTGTTTGATGTTCCTTGAAGCATTTCTACTTGAATTCTGAATACAAAGGATTTACGTTGGCCAGAGGATAGTAAAGCATAAATTGAAGTATCGTCTTTTGGGCCCTATATTGCTTCAGACCCATGGTTAGACGGGTATTGCGATACGGAAGCTGAAGTATCTGGGTATTCCGCGACAGTGGAATAGTTGGTGGACTGAGAAGGGTATGAACTCGCCCTTCGACTTGATGAATGGTCAGGATTCGCTGCCATTGGATAGGAGTCACTTGAAAAAGGCAGATAGGGGTAACTGGCAGTGATTAACCCATTTAACCAACCCGTGCTAGAACGCTCACTTCTTTACTAACAACGTGCACGCAAGGTAATTCTTATCATTCTCTATCGTCATTCTTGTATATTCCTTAAATTTCTGGGCGCTCTTTTTCAATTCACGAAACAAGTGATAGGTTTCTCCATATTCATGGCGTGATGCGTTGATGGGATGAATGCCTATCTATGGATTCTCACGTTGTAATTGTAAAAACTTGAGGTAAGAAGAATCACTAAGAAACACCTGTCGCCGAGACGCCATCGTTGCAACTGATCGCATTCGCGCCACCTCGCGTTGTGTCTGGCCACCTACACGCGCCTGCCTGCGTCAGCGCGCTCCAAGCTTCCGCGCGCTTCAGCTTTCTCGCTTTTAGTCTGGCCGTACCCTAAGGCACTCTACACGAATAATGTACGAGCGGGAGTGATATGGTGGGGGCCACTCCAAAATTTTACGCGGAGATAGTTTTAGTATAAATTGCGACTGGTATTATTTATGAATATTAATCAATTGTTAATTTATTAAGTATTTCAGGTGACATGTTTTATGATATATTATGGATGATTATTGACATATACATCTTTTTAAAGCATTTTTCCTAGTTATATCACGAATTTTATCCAGTCTCCATTATGGAAGTGTCATCCTGCTCAGTGATTTGAAGTGTTTTAACAGGCAGATGAATTAGAAAGAAATATTGCTGAACGTTTCCTGAGAGCTACGCATCGTCCTATTGCCAAAATGGGCTGATTTTCATCCCACGTATTGTCTTGTATTGTCGTCCCATGTATTGTCTGAGTCTCATGCGCAATCAGCTGAACTGTCTCGTTTCTCTAATCCCCTTGTCGCCGTCAGGCGCGATCAACTGAATCGTCCCTTCCCTGAAATTGCCTTGTCACTGTAAGGAGCGATCAGCGGAAGAATCTCGACTCTTGAATTGGTTTATCACAGTTTGGTGCCATAAGCTGGACCGTCGCTTGGCAAGGGCAGCAGTGAATTCTGTTTCGTGCATAGACTAGTACCTTACATTGATTATAACTTTTTAGACTGTTTTAAGCTGAATATCGTTTATAAGATGAATTTTCGTGAACTATGCTCGCATGTCACTACCTGAATTTTGTATTAATTTAGCAGTCCTTTCATCTTAGATTAAACTTTAGATGTGTTGTATATTGTAAGAATATTATCCGCACTACTGCGCGGAATACTACCTGTTGTAGTATTCCGGGTGGCCCAGGCAGGGTGGCCCAGTGGTTAAAGTTCAGAGTACCAGGTTTGGAGCAGAGAGGCGCGGGTTCGATCCCAGCTCTGTGCGCCAGTTTCTGGTCAGAATCGGCGAGGAGGCCGGGCGGTTAGCAGTGAGTTGCGAGTTCGAGACCGCAAAATGCTGTGAATGTTCTGCGCTGTTAAGAATCTGCGACAGGCCTACGGCCTAATAAACGCTGAAACCGCAATTATTATTATTATTATTATTATTATAATTATTATTGTAAGGCCGAGCCAGTTAAGTTAGAGCACTTTGTCTCTGGTGTCCCTGCGAGGCTGACTGAGCTATTATAGGCTGCAGTACGCAACTCGATCAAGACAGAGCTAAGTACCTCTCCTCTTTATGGTTTAGTAGTCTAGTTATGATCGCGATTCTAAGCTGTTAGGATTTCCTGAATATATATAAAAACTTTTGATCTATCAACTGAACCCGACATCATCATATATATGTTAGTATCGTGGATATTTATAGCTCAAATATTTAGACCCCAAGTTTTGGAAAAGAAACATGGGCATTGAAAAGTTACTGCTGTGATATCTAAACAAGCCTTTACATTCTTCGTTTCCAAACCCTGAAGTAGAATAGGGGGATCATTGAATAATCTGAATATATAGTGGTTTATAGTTTGACAACACGACCTGCTGGCGTGTTACCAATAAATACCACAATGACAACAACATGGTATCATCCAAGTCATCGAAGGGGAAGGGAGGGAGCCGAAAACAAATTAAAGCATTGGTGGAAAGTGCAGATTGTTTCAGAAATTTTTTTTATTAGGCGGCGTCTAGTTAATCCGTACCACAATAAAACGGGGAATTTTTTCGTATATTAGGAAATACTTTTCCAGTTTCATGAGCAGGTCTCCGAAATGGGCAAATGTCCGCCGGAACAGCAGAAACGATATAACAGCAATTTCTGTTGTAGTTTTCACTGCAGGTTCTCGTTTTAGGCGGAAAATATCCATTAAGTGATGAAATTTGATCCCATCTATTACAATTATATCTCATCCTTGGCTAAGACTCTCCACCGCGTCCAAATTAAAATGAGTATATGAATATGATTGTTGCAATTATACGTTAAATGAGTAGTCACACGTATGATTCACCGTTTACGATGCTTTGGTTTGGAGTGCTAGGTATTGGGTAAGGATTTATTAACTATTCACTATTCTCTTAAACGAAAGTTTAAATTGTACACGAATTGTAAATTGTACACGAATTTATACATTAACGTTAAGAAGTGTAAAAGAAAGTGATGCAATTGTGTTGCAACTACCTTAAGGTGGTTTTGGTGGTGGTAAAGTTTTGTTGAATGTTAGTCACCCAAAGAGGCATAGACTGATATCTTTATAAAAAGTTTTAGGTTAAAGCATCACTCGTTTAAAGTAAAGTAAAGTATTCAGTCTAGGAGGAATGAAAAGATGCACTCGATGCAGAAGATTTTTATTCAATCAAGAGAGTAATTATCGAATGGGAATTTTTATCATCAACAAAAAATCCCTCAAGCAAAAGTGGGCACTTGCAGAAACTTTAAAGTAGAAGTAAACTGCGAAATCAAACAAATTTTCCAAATGAAACCCAGGTTCCATGTTATTGGTCAGATCAGGGTTGCAATACGGTCAAAAAAGGCCAAGTCCTCGGACAAAAAAGGGCAAAAGAGGCCTACAATTCAATATTTACGGTTGAGGTACAATTCAATAAAATTTGAAGGATGAGGTGCAAAAATAAAATTTTCCTTTCTATTATATATTGTAAAATGCAATAAGGACGACCCGCCATCAGAAATTTTTGCCGGCCAACGCAATTAAAAAAAATTAAATCGCGGAATTTTCCCGGTAAAAAGGACAATCTTGCAACCCAGTTTGAGATGGGGGTACTAATTGAGATGGGGTCGGGACTAATTCAGGATTAGTCCCGACACAAAAAATTTTAGTGTTTAACTGCTCTATATAAGGAAGTAGCTCTTTCCTGAAACAAAACTAAACAGCCCTCGCGAAAAAGTTTAGACCAAATAAAGAATAGATCTTTCCTGTCAAAAAACATCAACTGCTGTCGCTCTGATGGCGTTTTCAGTTCGCACAAAGCCCCGGGTATTTGGTGGAGGGTGTGACGCAGCCCTCGGTGGTGCTGTAGGGGGGCGGGCGAGTACCGTCTGGGTTGATCACATTGCCCGCGGGTGCATAGTTGCAGACGATCTTGACACAGTTGGAATTAGGGTCCCCGCCAATCGAAGCATCAGGGTCAACGCCAAGCGAAGCACAATCTTTGTTGCTAGCGAAGATTCCGCAGCCAATTTGACTAGTGTCATGCCATAAAGCCTGAAGTTCATGTGCAAATGAGACATGATGTTAAGAACCGTAATGTAACGATGTTTCAACCATCAAATGCATAAAAATTGTTAGCCTATATTCGGTTAATTCAGCAGAAAATGATGCTAGTGTGGTATGGATATTAAGTAGATCAGCTTTTGCTATATACAAATGATACAATATTAATTATATTTTATTCAGGTTTACTCAACGAATAAGACGTATGTTGGAACGGATAATATTCCACTGACTATACTGTATAGTCCAAAAATGCAGATATACTTTTTTATCATAATATTTAGCAGTAGTACAAAATTGAGGAACCCGATTACCCAAATCCGGGTATCAGGAGTTACCTGGGTAATTGGTTGAGCATACCATGTGGATGTCGAGCCGTTCACGAAACTAGCACCTGGAACCCACCCTTGTTCAAAGAGGTACTGCCACACTTGCGACTGCTCAACATGAGTCGAAAAAAAAATATTTTAAAAACAGTTTAAAAAATTCTCATATTTATAGATCAGGTATCTGTACTTCACATGATATGATTTGTCACGTAACAGTAAAATCCATGTTGATATATGGTTTATGTTGATGCCTTACGAGCGACGTGAATATTAACGTGTAAATATGCTCTTAACTTAGTACTTTACTTAATGTAAGTATGTAGGTGTATTTATATTATTTTTTTACAGATAGCTGTCCTGAGTTTTGAGCTTTCAAATCTAAGGTGTAGATATTTTGGCCAATAGAGTCGTAGTCCGGGACGAAACAGCAAGGAGGACGAAGGATGACATTGCTATCATAACCATGCTTTAACTGCTCCGCCCAGCGCTGGAAAGGAATAATAGAATACCAAGAATGTAAAAAAAATAATAGTCCACAATAATTCATATCTTTATAGAAAACGTTTCGGAGACCAGCTCCATCGTCAGTTCGTAGAATCTAGAATCGCAAATTAGAAGTCACAAATTAATATATTGAAAGCACAGAACGAAATAAAAAAAACGAAATTTACAAATAATAGACGGAGCACAAAGAAACTATTTGTCCACAATTTCAAGGGAACAGGAGCTAACAGTTGAATTCAAATTGGACCTAAAATGTGAAGGATGTTTAATTTTCGAACATCCGTCTCATGTCAACCATTCTTTGATTACGTAAACTCGCAACATAATTCTATCAAATTTACATTGGAGCTTAAATCTAACAATATTTTTTTCTTCCTCGATTGCAATGTTACCAAGTATAATGACCGTTTTCTGACTTCTGTGTACCGAAAACCGACTTTCACCGGCCTAAGTCCCAAATTCTTTAGTTTTTGTTCATTCCGATTCAAGTTGAATGGGCTTCAAACATTATTACATAGAGGTTTCCGCATTTGTTCTACATACCATGCTATATACACGCTGAATTTGAATTTTTATGCAATATTTTTTCTCTTAATGGATTTCCGGCAAGTTTCGTGTTTACCCAAATCAAGCAATTCATGTTGAAGCGATACAGTGAAGTTGCTCCTGAGCGCGATAGTAGGAACGTTATTTATTGTTCTTTTCCATACTTCGGCCCTGCGTCCGAAGCTATGTCAAGAGAATTAAAAGTCTTGTTCAATAGATACTTCCCGTTTATCAATCTTCATATTGTGCTGGTAAACAATTTCACAATCGGTTCTTTCTTTAGATATAAAGATATGCTCCCTGGTCATATGCGATCATCCCTGGTTTATCAATATTGTTGCGTACGTCGGGATGAAGTCACGCAATCTTTATTCCAGGGTCGCTGAGCATAAGGGCAGGAGTTGTAGAACCGGACAGTTGCTATCGCGCCCCCCCTCTTTCGGCTGTGCGCGCTCACGCCGAGCAGCGTGATGTCCCTGTTTCTGACAGTGACTTTGGGGTGTTAGCCTCCACCTCAGGTACTTCAAATTTGCGTATTTTAGAATCATTTTACATTTTTAAACTTAGGCCCAGTTTGAATTCAACAGTCAGCTCCTATCCCATTGAAATTGTGAATAGACAGTTTTTTGTGCTCCGTCTATTATTTGCAAATTTAGGGTTTTTAATTTCTTTCTGTGCTTTCAATGTATTAATTTGTGACTTCTAATTTGTAATTCTAGATTCTACGAACTGACGAGGGTGCTGGTCTCCAGAACGTTTTCTATAAAGATATGAATTTTTGTGGACTATTCTTTGCTTTTAAATTCTTAGTTAATTTGCGATTTAAGCAAACAAGTGACATCAATTCTGTAATAATATAAATTCAAATTAAATAAAAGGCGTCTGGTAGGAATGATGAGCTAAGTAGTCATAGATAGACAAAGACGTTCCGCTTCTGCGTGAAAGCGAGAAATATTAATTGTAAGATTTAACGACTCTTCTTTTTCATCTCAATCGAAATGTGATCTTAATGTCTTGTAGAATTTGAGGAAGTAACCAGGCCAATGATGGACCCTGCGGAATTTCGGTGCTTGAAAAGACTTTCACCGAGAAGGTTCGAAGTGAAAACCGTTAGTACAAGATACTCACTTCTTCAGGCGCCTCAGTATATTTAGTGGAATCTACATATATTGGTGATCTAGACGTATTATTCAATGGATGCTGAAAATATTGCTCAAGTTTGAGTTAATGATTTGGCATCATTCAGATCAAAATAGTCCAAAACACTCATTCTTGCTAATGTATATAAAGCATTAATTTAATGGGCGAAGCCAGTTAAGTTAGGCCTGTTAGGGGGATCTGCGTAAGCGCTTGCCATGCCCCGGCGTGTGTTGTTACAATTTATATTGTGTTTTGTCGACTGTCTAAACCACCGTCTACACTTAGATATTCTTCATGAAGTTCACAGTGCCTCATATCCCATCCTTGACTCTGCTTTAGTAGCCTTAGGTTTAACTCTCAACACTCAGGATAACACGTCACCAAGTTGTCTGATCATTCTGCGGCTAAAGAAACTCGAGCAGATCGCGGTAAGCAAATACAGCATTACAGGGCAAGCTTTGTCAAACTTCACACTTTAGCTCATATTCCTATTCGTGGGTAAGCATACCAGAGCGCATAATGGCCTACGAAGTCAAGTGATTGCAGAAATAGATAATAGCGGTTTCAGCGTTTATTAGCCGTAGGCCTGTCGCCGATTCTCAATGTCGCAGAATATTCAAAGCTTGTTGCGGTCTTAAACTCACTACTTGCCCGTTCATATTTGCTTTGCTTAACCTCCCTGCCTGCTGGCCGATTCTGACCATAAACTGTAGCACAGAGCTGGGATCGAACCCGCACATCTCTACTCCAATCTTGGTACTCCGAACAGTAACTGTAAGCAATAGAATTAGAATGAATCGCACCCTCATCTTAAATCAGTGTGTGTTATACATACTCAGGTGTGAATAATTTCTTTATTATTCTTCTCATTTTCCTCGCGCTAGTCCACCACAGCAAGTCCGCAGCTTTTGCTCGGGGCTCGCTCATACGCAGGCAGTTCTTGCCTCGATTATCCACCCATAACAAAAATAAAGAGACATACCCCAGCCTTATTTACTGCAGGAAGGTGCAGATGCGGGGCAAGGTGAGTAGGTAGGCCTGATGCAAAACCGACTGCTTATGAATTTTAAGCGGTGGCTGTATATTTACGGCCAATGAGGCTTTAATAAAGGCGTTCCTGTTCTGGCTCACGGGGTCTGGCTTACAGTTAATTTTATTTACGTTGACTCCAGGGCTAATTTAAAAGTTAAATTTGTCACCCATTGCTGCGCCGTAGACGAGAGCATAAAATTGGTCTATAGAACAATAAAAATGACGGATAATTTGATTTTCTTAGGCTTAATTCGTCAGATATCGGATATGATACACTTAAAAAAAACAAAATCTTCGACCGTAAAATTTGCGATGGAACCGATTTGCACTAACGAGCTTTAAATATGGTTGGCAATATGCTTCCAACAAGCATAATTAAAACTAAAGTAATGATTAAAATAGCTGAAAACACAATTACAACTAATTTTCATCGCTTTCAAACTAGAACGATTGTTGTCATACATTCAAATGACGTTCCGCATTAATCAAGGTACCTGATAAAAACAATACAAAATGAATAAAAATATTTAATGGTGCCGATACAATCACTGAATCAAGTTCTCTGCCAGCGGTCCCCACCTGTGCGGTCTGCGCCAGGTCGTCGTTCCAAGTCATCTCGCGGAGGTTCGTGCCAGCGGGCATATTCTTCGCTTGACCATTCGCGATCTGAAGGAAGTGGATGAGAATTACCGCAATAGCTTTGAAAATACTGTGTCTTAAGAAGTTACAGCTACTGATTCAATCAAAATCATCATTTCGCTGATATTTTCTTCGGGTCAATAGTGCCGTGCATGAGTTTCAACTGAAATATATTAAGGTTTGATATGATATTTACAAATAAAAGGTTTCATAAAAGTTTCTAACCAATCGTCGAGCCTGATTGTGAATTTCCACGAAGAAAGCCTTGTCGGCCTCAGACACCCCGCATAATCCCACAACGGAATCGGTGGCACAGTTCTTGACAGGCAAGCATTGCGTGTGGTTACATCTCTGAGCACCCATGTCAGCTGCCGGATATTAGTCTCTATAAAAGTCATCTTGGGAGGTATTAGAAGTATATGTGTTGTTTGAATCGCCAACTGAGTGATATATCAGTCATATTTCACAAAATGTTAAATGAACTTACTAGTAGTAGGTGGCGTAGAGGTGGCAGAGGTGGGCGTTGTAGAAACTGCTGAGGTGACAGGCGAAATAGTGGTGGTATCTGCAGTGGTAGTATCTGTATTGGCAGGCGTAGTGGTGATATCTGTACTGGCAGGCGTAGTGGTAGTACCTGTAGTGGCAGGCGCAGTGGTAGTATTTGTAGTGGCAGGCGCAGTGGTAGTAGAACATTGCTCAAGGATATCATCAGTGCCTAAACATGCAGTGAGGATGTCTGCAGTTGTACGACGGTAGGGTGCAGCGAAGGTATCTGCAGTGTCGGTATCAGCCGGTGTAGTTCTTGCCCGTCTGAGGACAACGAAGACGTCCAAAAGCGACGTTAATATGGCGTCACATGTACTTTAGAGCTTAGACGTATCAAGGTTTCTGAAATATTACCACTAAATCATTCTTAACGCTTCACTACTCTCCATAGGTTTCCTCAGTTTGCGTTTACACTATCCGTATTTGAATTAAACATTCTCGAGGCTCATGCTGCAGGCCAGCTTTGCCAAACTTCACACTTAGTTCATATTCATTTCCCTGTGTAAGAACACTAAGAGGCATAAAGACCTATTAAGTCAACTGCCTAAAACCATAGCGTTGGATGTCCACGGCAACAACTAAAAGCTACCACGAAAACAGCTTGCTAAAGGCACGCATTGCTCACCTGCATCTGGCCAAACCTCTTCCTGCCTAAATTCTTCAGGCATAACCTA
This sequence comes from Hyalella azteca, assembly GCF_000764305.2. Lineage (NCBI taxonomy): Eukaryota > Metazoa > Arthropoda > Malacostraca > Amphipoda > Hyalellidae > Hyalella > Hyalella azteca. The sequence goes on along the minus strand of NW_025934787.1, from coordinate 51,822 downwards.
CACAAGTTGTGACATTGTCACCCAAAACAAACTTGGGCGGACGTAACCTAACCTCATTGGCAGCAGGAAGTTAGAAAGACGATTCAATTGTGCTGGTAGAGCCAGTCATTGGCTGCAAGAAGGTTGGGAGCCTGGACAGCGTGAATAGGTTAGGCCAGAAGAGGCTAGGCCGGAGTAGGTGCAGCCGGAGGCGGAACTTCATGCTTATGAGCGAACATGCTTAAATACTGGCTGAGGGAGTGCAGCCGTGCACCACCAATTTTGTGCACCAATAAGCCCTGAATCGAACGCCTTGGATCTCTCCGGACATCCGCCAATCAGCCGTGAACCATTCGGCTTTGACCTCCTCCGGCCTTGCAAACAACCTGCCGTGCATCACCAGGCCGCGGATCGAATATGACTTCCGTGCATTGTTAATACGTAATTTTACGTTCACCGCATCTGAGGTTGGGTTTCAGATAGCATAGTTCTGTTTCAAAAATGTTCGCGTTTCGACGAGTGGCCGTTCGACCGAGGGCTGGTTCGACGCACGGCCTAGATATGATTGTCCAGAAGAGTTGAAGGCTACGTTCCGGAAGGTAGGAATCATGATGGTCCATTACATCCAGGGCAGCGGTGGTCTTTGGCAGGCAACCCTTGGCTGAAGACCTACCTCGCTATTATCGTTAGGCAGCGTGTCATTTGTCTGGATTCAATCTCTTTTATCTTACCAAAACATGTGATAAACTAAGGAAACCAAGGAAACTCATGCTTGCAAAAATCGCACACTTTTGTTCACATGAAATCAAATATACAAGGTGAATTTTACCACAGTTAAGGATGACTAAATTCCATGCCTTAACCATTTTTGAATAGATATTAAAGACTAAAACTTATTTGTTGAATAATCAGATCTCGGAATTTACTTGAGCGAAAAAATGGTGGAAGAGAAGTGCTCTTCTATGTTTTCTGTTTTTAAAGCCGAAATTGAAGAAACCAACAAGCAAGAGTTTAGAAAGAGAGCCGAAATGGAGGAGAACCACAAGAAAGAATTGAGCTTGTTGCGTAGCGAATTACACTCGTTACGAAACGAGCTTGTAGAAATGAAAGCTCATCTGCACAAAACAGAAAATAGCGATAACGCAGAAGGTAAAGGCCGCAAAGAGGTCATCTCTGATCTCACCAACGAGAGCACTCGTGAACTGCTGGATAGAGAGAGAAGAAGACTTAACCTTGTTTGTTTTAACGTTCCCGAAAGCAATGCTTCAGATGCTGAATTTATTACTGATTGCTGTGCCAAGGCACTTAACGTCGTTGTGAATATAACGGCATGCAAGAGGCTGCGATCTAACACATCCATGCGACAACATTTCTTCTCGCTTCGAGTCACCGACATGTGGAACAGCCTCCCTGATAGCATCGTTGAAGCTCCGAGTACGAACATCTTCAAAAACAGACTAGACGAAGCAATGCAGGAGCATATGTTCAGTCTTAAAATGCCTAGCAAATTACGGATCGGGCAATAAGTCCAGCAGCTATCTCAATCAATCGTCAGCTATAGCAAGATCGGGTTCCAAAGGCCGGATCCCTTGTGAATCAAGTCACGAAAAGTTCAAGAATCGGCAACAGACCATGGGCCTATTTTTTTCAACGCCGACACTTCTATTCTATTCTATTAAGGCCTTATACTAAACAAATACCATCAGAGGCCTAAAGTTTACCTCTGGGGGAATTCCATAAATTCCTATTATTTATTATGCACTGCGTAAAAAGAGTTAGCAGTTTGGTGTTGTGAATTTTTCGATGTCATTTGTGTCATTGTCATATGTGAATTTCTCGTGTATTTACTGACTTGGGCACAATTGTGGGAGTCCCTCCTTGCAGTGACAGGTCCCTGGTCTTTTCTTGCCCTGGAATTACTTCGAAGAGATTAAATTTTTTCAGCTCGTCCACTTGAACCTGTCGAGAACAAGGAATGTGAGAAATTTACAAATTTTTATAAGCGATAATAGTTCCTTTGCGATACACAATGGGAATTGATTACAATAGAAAGTTCAGTGAAATGAAATTAGAATATTCAAAATTATAATTAAAACGAAAGCACTGTGGTAACTTGATTAAAGGGGGGACAGCATGCACGAAGATATGACACTTTAATGATTTATTGTTTATTTTGCGCTCCAATAAACCCTAAAATGCTTATAACACTCAAATTTAGAGAAGTATAGATCAAATTAAAATATATGTAATAATTGTGGCATGTATTTCAGCATGCCCATTTGTTGTTAATATATGAGTTAGTAAATTAGTCTACCTGAGGCGCATCGTCCTGATCTTTGACGACTGTGGCAGCGACGAGGCAGAGCAAGGTGCCCAATATGATGAACTGCATGACGACGACACTGAGGCTGGCTTTGATACTTCTTCAAAATCGAATTTCCTGTGGAAATGATGGTATAAATTCCATCATATGGCACTCATTCAGTGAGTAATTTTTGGATACAAATCGTTATGTATCCACAAAAGTCCACCCCAGTAACTTGCACGACTGCGGCGATGTGGCGCTCACTGTATTAGGAGCGTGTTGGCCTGACGGCCGAAGGTAATAGCCTTGTACCTGTACCTATGTGATGACTGTAACCTATCATCCCGTACTAAGATTTGTCTAGGATACTATAGACAAATTTTAGGGATTTTACTTATCCCTCACATAGTCATCGAATCCCTGTCCTTCAGATGAACATATACTATATACATTTTACTATATATAAGTTATATACAATCGGGGTACCTCTACATTTGACATCCCCGACATTCAACAAGCAAGTTTACACATTTTAGCCGCAGTTCATGAACCACAGAAATTGAATATTTATTAAAAATTTCTTTTTGGTAACAAACGCTGGATCATCAGATTGTGAATACGTAATCTCCTGGCCAGCCACTTTTCATGCGCCTGTTACCAGTATCGGAGGACCAGTCGCTTTTACATCTTATATTACATTTTTCTACGTTTACTGTGAAGATTTCTTCAGTAATTGTAACTTGTTGTTACTTCACTGTTAAATTAAGGAAGCAGATCTAGTACAATATTATTATCAATATATATCGCATCAATTAAATATATTAATAATATTGAACCTCCTATATCACATCATGTTTGGAGGTGGAAACCAATTCTGAACCGTTCTAAGTGGAAACCAATTTATGAACCATTCAGTTTCGAGAGAGTAGTTCCAAACATAATATTAAAATTAAAAGCATGTATGGGAAACACTAAATTCTTTTTCATCTGGGGCCGGATTATAAATATCGCTAAGTATACGCAACTTTTTGACCTACGCACTAGAATTTACGTAATGCGTAAGTAGACTGATCTAAAATGTTATTATCAAAAGTGGTTAAGGGCAGGGTGGCCCAGTGGTTAAAGTTCAGAGTACCAAGATTGGCGCAGAGAGGCGCGGGTTCGATCCCAGCTCTGTGCGACAGTTTCTGGGCAGAATCGGCGAGGAGGCCGGGCGGTTGAGCATAGCAGAATTGTAGCAGTGAGTTGCGAGTTCGAGACCGCAAAATGCTGTGAATGTTCTGCAATGTTAAGAATCGGCGACAGGCCTACGGCCTAATAACGCTGAAACCGCTTTTAAAACCTTGTGGCTGAACTAAGATTGATAGTTACCATCCTCTGGAAAAACACTGCAGTTATCAGCTAACAGCATAATTGAGCTAGTAAGATTGCATATACCTTATATATATTTTAGGTGCAAATAAATTTTCGTTTTGCTCTATCCAATTTCATTCCCAATTTTGCTTCAAGATTCAGTAGCTCATTATTGAAAAGTATGGTTTCTGTGATATTATAGTTAAATTTAAAGAATGACCATAAAGTTGTCAGTTTTCTCATCATTCTTCCACCACTACCATCAATGTCAATGCCACTAATGTCGCCAGCCTACTAAAGAAACGATCTATTTTGTGAACAGAACTGAGCCACAACTTTCTGGCGCGATCAGAATTGCTTCTTATGAGTTATTTGGAAATAGAACCATAATAATCGTACTTCTGACAATTGCTGTATTTGGTTCTTGGGGACGAGTGGCGAGATATGTGCAGTTTCTGCTAAGTACGTCTTATTATTTTAGGGATGAGTTGCGATGTAAGTGCAATATAGTTGCTGATACTTATGCATCATTGACAAGAAATTTTCGCCTCACCCTCTCTCTTAGCCAAGCTAAAAAATATTTTCTAAATTTTTTGTGGGCATTTCAAGTAAATGTTCTATAGGAGTAAAATAAAATATATGTGCTATGATTACGAAAAATTTTTAACTAAAAAATTTTAACTATTTGGTATAATACCATTTTCCAAAACCACACTTAAATTGTAGATTCTTAAATAAATTATTCATGTAGCTCCCCAGTACCCGATGGAGTTCGGAGCAGCTCCATCCAAGATATTTTAATTTTAAAGTTCATCAATTTCACGGACCACAACCACACATGAAAATTTGGAACAGATTAGTCAACTAAAGATTTTGAAGGAATTTGGTCTTCTAAAACTGTTGATAATCATAACGCTTATTATGTTTAAATAGAAAAACTTGATAGTGCAGTATCATTCAAGCTTTCAAGTTATTGCTACATACGCTTTCTAAAATATAAAAAATAATCATTTAATAACCATAAGCTCATAATGAAATCTATATGGGCTTGTAATTTTCTTTGGATAATTTTTTTACCAGTAGGTACAGTTAAAATAGTTCTGCACTGCTTCATTTGAGTAAATGAATTTATTTTCCATGTAATTGATCAAAACCAAAAATAGATAAATAAGTTGAGCTTGAGGATACGAAAAATTCAAGGCCGGTGATGTAATTGCAAAATTTAAATTAAATACGAAAATATTGTATTGAATGTCACGCCTAGCATTTATTGGTACAATTTTGATGAACGTTTTCCCTTCATTAACCTAATTTGTGGAAGCTTATTCATGAAAATGTAAGCAAAAAGAAAGCGAAGAGCACTCATTAAATACTTCATGATTGAGTCATCGGTATGGGTTTTCATATAGTGTTCAACAACGTGTCAAGTGCTCATTAAGTTGACTGATTGGGAACTGCTGACATAAAAAAAATAACAATAAATTTTGCCGCATCTTGTCCTAGTAATCATTGCTTTGCTCCACATATTAAGAATAATTTTTTAGGACATCTGCGGAGAAAAAATGCATAAATGAGTGACTAATATTCATTTGAAACAAAAAGTTCATATTTTCCTAAATAAAGTTAGAGGATTTATCAAGGTGGCATGCCTAGAGTATAGACAATTGTATAAATTGGAGACCGCGTTTTGTAAGATTGAGAAATGTCAATGGAGCTGAAAACAATGGTTGCGTGGGCGAGCTGTACAAAAATTTTGCAGTGAAAATTAATATGGATATGATTTTAGTTTATGATCACGGGAACTCTAGGATTTAAAGGTTAACATTTGCTTGCTATTTCTAACGCGGGTATAAAACCAATTATCCCCTGGCGTAAAACGATTAAAATTCGTTCACTAATAGCGCGACTACAAATCATTTGTTTAGGTATAAACAAAAATCTTTCACAATTCGACGTTCCATTCGTGACATGATGAGTTCTAATCGCTTCACCGTCTAAATTGTTGTACGTAACTCCACTTATGCCACCTCAATGCTGTCGTAAAGTCCTTTTGACGTAACTTTACGCCGAACTGCATTGATAACATCACCGATTGGAGTTACGTCTTCTGACGCATTGCGTAAGTACTTGCGTTTACTTAGCGATGTTTCGATAAACCGGCCCCAATATCATATTTCAATATTTTTACGTGACTCAATTCTTTGAAATTTTACTCTTTCTTTATAGTATGATCACCAATTGTGGTTTACTTACCGTGAGCGTCAAAAGAAAACTGATTTTTTTAGAAGACAAAGCTGGCAGCAAGCTCTGCGTGAGCTGCTACAGGTGACGACAGAAGTATAAATAATTAGACATGTGTGATAGAAACCTTATCTGAACCACATATCTGCGTGCAGCTGCATCGTCACTGGCAAGGCTTAATGAAATTTTGAACTTTTTTATTAGAACATTTCATGCGCGTTCGATTTTATGCAAGCTAACCGAACGATATGCCTTCTTTGAAATTTTACTCTTTCTGCACAGTATGATCATCAATTATGGTTTACTAACCGTGAGCGTTCCCTGCATCATTCATGCCGCGTTCCAGATGCCGCGTTCTACCGCGTTCACGCAGAGACCACCATTGCGCAGAATGCTACGAAGTTTTGAGTGATCATTTATAGGAGGAGTGCTATGTTGATTTATTATATGAAATGGAAATTGCATGATGTAATTTCGCGGACTTCATGAATGAGAAAACATTTTAAGCCCGTCAAATTACACAAACTTTTTCTAAACTAAGAAAAAGCTGGCCATAGATTCAGAGAATTCAGTCTCAACCGACCTTAGAAACAGTGGCAGAATGGTGTTGCGTGATAATTGATTGTGTCCACATTTTATTTACTGAATATCAATTTGTTCTTAATTTTTGTCATGTTATTAATTCAGCATACTGATTTTTATGCAATACTGTTCAATCATCGCATCTTCTTATAATCTTTTTTGCAAGATCACGAAACAAGAACCAACACTAGGGGCCACGGCTATAAACTAAAAAAACTGCGTTGTAACACATCCACGCGACAACATTTCTTCTCGCTTCGAGTCACCGACATGTGGAACAGCCTCCCTGATAGCATCGTTGACGCTCCGAGTATGAACATCTTCAAAAACAGACTAGACGAAGCTATGCAGGAGCATATGTTCAGTCTTAAAATTCCTATAGCAAATTACGGACCAGGCAATAAGTCCAGCAGCTATCTCAAACAATCGTCAGTTATGGAAAGATCGGGTTCCAAAGGCCGGATCCCTTGTGAATCAAGTCACGAAAAATTCAAGAATCGGCAACAGGCCATGGACCTATTTCTTCAACACCGACACTTCTATTCTATTCTAAACCTCAACATATCACATCCCTCGATGTGTGGAGGCTTGCACCCGACCACATTTAATAAATAGACTCCTTTTCAGGGGTTTCAAGGCCAGGACAACAAGTGCCAATAGGAAGAAATTGAAATTAACCAGGGCGGCTTGCTGTAACTGGTCATTTAATGACAACAAGTATAAGATTGCCAGTATATATATTGTAAGCTTACGTGACCTGCTCGATGATGGTGGCCACGGAATGAACTGGGAGACCACAGCACGTGGTGATGACGAGGTGTCAGGAGCACGTGTATGAGTTCACTGTATGAGTTCACAGTATGAGTTCACAGTATGAGTTCACAGTATGAGTTTACTGTATGGTGAGGAGCACGTGGTGATGACGAGGTGTCAGGAGCACGTGGTGATGACGAGACGTACGTGGCGTGGTGAGATTCACATGCAAATGCAAGAGGCACGTGGAGTTGAGATCAGCAAAAGCCGATCGCCTGTATCTCTCCTCTGCAAAACATCGAATTATGTGCGTTCGCAGCTTAATGCGGTGATGATGAGGCTGGAGTAGCTATGTAGGTTATGTCGCTACTTGGAATTTCAAGTGCTTTCCGAATTTTTATGGTTCCATTCTCTAACTAAAAAATTAATATTACTGCATTTTATCTAATTAACTTTACATACACAATATGATTAATAACTATTCTCCAAGATTCAACAGCATATCTTTTAAGGACACATTATTTAAATTTCAATGAAACTTAAATAATTAATTAAACTTTAAAAAACTTACATGCGAATCATGCAGATCGTAGAAGTGAACATAAGTCATTTCATCCGTCAGGTGAATCTGAAACCTTGGCTTGCAGTGAACAATGCCCGCCGATCCCAAGTGTTTGCCGTGAACAACGTGAACAATGAACAAGTGAACAATGCCGGCCGATCACGAGTGTTTGCCGTGAACAACGTGAACAATGAACAAGTGAACAATGCCGGCCAATTCTTCGTGCCGATCACAAGTGGTTTTTGTGATAATTGGGATCATTTTAATTTAAATTCGAAGCCAAATTTAACTTGAATTTAATTGTCCTAATTTAAATTGAAATCGAATGCGCATTAAATTTCCTTGAAGAATAATTACTACTAGTGCTATGAACAATTATACTGCAAAGGACGACTAAAGTTCATATGCAAAATGATATGAAAAATTCAAATGCAGATGATAGGAATCTATAATGAATCGTTTTGCTCCAAATTATTCCAATTAACTACAGATTTTCATTAATGATCAAAGATCATTCAGGAACGTTCGATTTCATGACCTCCACACATGACCTTCTTTGTTCACATTTCCGGTTTTTATACATATAGCATTTCGAATTTTTCTGCACGGCATTATTTTTATGGCAGCAAAGTTCTTCCAATGAAATTGATTTTGACATGTTCTTCATGGAGATTAATACAATTCAAGTAAGATTATGAGAATAGAATATCGGCCAATGCAAACTCAAATCTAGAAGAACTTTTTTGTGTCTGAATATTTTCAGTCAACCACAAAAACGATGTCCTCTTACAGTCTGTTTCATCCAAACTTCAATTTCGGTGTGTTGATATTGTTGCTCGACGTTCAAGAATTGTCCTAAGTGATGTTCGTGGCATGTAAACATATAACGGTTAATTGATGTGGCTAATCTGTGCATAAAATGACCGGCTTCTTCTAAATGCTTTCAGAGACGTATTAATAATATTTAAATTCTCTGTCTTTATAAATGATCTGCTATTTGCGTCACAGCCTCGACTGAGCACCCGAGAAGCAGGCTCATCCTGAAACTACATATTTGTATACTTTAATTAGGTTCGCATGTCTGTAATTAAACATACACAATACATATGTATTTAATATATTATGTATCATATTTTCTAGATTTAATTTTTATGAACAGAAGATAAAATATACAAAACTATCACATAAACTATTTCATATTTTTAACCAACCGTAATTAAAATTCTCTGAATGGTATGATATTTCGTCCTCAATTTACATTTCGAATCTAAATATTTTTAATCAGTTATAAAATATGAAGCATCTCCCATTAGTCGCAAGGGTCTCTATTCCTGCTTTACTGAAATCCTGTTGTTTATGAAGAAAGAATGAAAATATTCGTGAGAATCTATGCAAATAAATATGGTTTCTGAGGGATTTTATAAATTTCGTGTACCCGTAGAGTTAACATCCTGTGAGTAGTAGAGTCCTTGCAACAAGGGCATACATCACAGAGCTGACAGAGCAGCTTTATACTCTTGCTTAACCAAAGTTTGATGCGGGATTACTGTGCAACAGGTTCCGCTTCGTAACAAGTAAATCAGCCGCTCAATGTCCTCTTCAGGTTCTACTTTCCAACTTCAAGTCAGACAGGTACGAGAGTCTTTTTCCGTACTCTGGCGGCTGCTGGGCGGCACATCTGGGTTATGTCTAATTTTCAGGTCTGCTCGAGTCGAGCAGGGGGTTTTCAGCTGCTGTTTACTAATTTTGGTGTTCTAAGTCCAACTGTCACATTTAATTTGCTAATTAAGGTAACTTTTTTGAGTTACAGCCGTGGGTCTACCTGACGAGCTATACATAAAATAACATAGTAATCTCGGCGCTGCAGTGTAGGCCTGATGTGGCCTGTCGCCGATTCTTTTCCTTTTCGTGCCTTGTTCACAGAAGATCTAATATCGTGTCATTTGTCATAAGAACATACGTTCTTATGCTAACGTCCAGAGTTTGAATTTAATCACTTTCTTTATTGACGGATATTAAACTACTATGCGCGGACACGACGGAAATGAATGTTCGTGTTGGTGAAGCAATATAAGTAATTATATTTGATGAAGTACGTATATCCAATTTCTAAAGCGAGAAACTTTTTTAAGTCTTATCATTAAACACACGGCGACCATTTAACATTTTTGTTACTGAATTTAATTTATTTATTATGCTGCACATTTTAATATTACAGGGGTTTCTCACACAAATATTATAGGGGTTTCCCCATCAGAGAGTAAACTCACTTCACAATTTCAGGTTAGAGCAAAACTCGTTCATTGTTGAAGTTCAAGTTATGAACGAGCAAAACTCGTGTTGGACGGAGCCCGGAAGGCAGTGCGTGTCGTGTGTTGTAGCGTAGGCTGTAGAAGTGTTAATTGATATGTAAAAATATTCAGCGGTATAGATTCATGGGACATAATTTTTAATTGTATTTATTAATTAATGGATATAAATGGATTTAGTAATTACTGGATTTTAGCTGGTTTCCGAAATACTTGACTATTTTTGTGAACTTATACTTTTAAAATATTGCAACGTCCAGAGCTGGGCAGCGCTACTTTGAAATGTAGCCGCCGCTACCGCTACATGCTCTAAATAAAGCGGGCGCTACCGCTACAATTGCTTAAATGTAACGCCGCTAGAGCTACATGTAGCGCGCTACTGCCCACCTCTGGTAACAACTAACATGTTGACACTATAGTAACAGGCTGAGGTTTACAACATTCCACCGAAATCTTTCGTACAGTTTTATTCTGTTATTTATATTATGTATGTATCATGCTGGTTTTCAAATAATATTTAATACTATTAAGTAAAATCTAAAGGCTTTATCTATAAATGTAGCGGTAGCGCTGTAGCGGCAAAACCTCGTTTCGTTACTTAAATATGTAGCGGGCGCTACCGCTACCGCTACAATTGCTTAAATGTAGCGCCGCTACCGCTACATGTAGTGCGCTACTGCCCACCTCTGGCAATGCCCATAGTTTAATACATTTTATAGCACGTTGGTAGCGCCATACTGACCATGTTGTTTCGCAAAACTTCATCCGCGTCTCAAATATTTTCCTTTGTTTTATGAATTGACGGAGAAGTCACTGGCTTCCAAACCCGCCTTATTAAAAGTGTTCGAAACATTTAAAGTAATTAAAATATATATAAACGGGCTTAAGGCCTAAGCCTATAAATCAATGTTGACGTCTGTACATAAACGATAAAGTCTGTAAATCAACGGTGAAGTCTGTAAATGAACGATGAAGCCAGCCTGGAAATCAATAATGATGCTTGTAAATCCAAAATGACGCCTGTAAATCAACATTGAACCATTTTATATCAGATATGATGCTTTTAAATCGAAAATTAAGCTTGTATATCGAAAATATAGGTAGTAAATCAAACATAAAGCTTGTAAATCCGAAATTAAGCTTGAAATTTGAAAATGAAGCTTATAATTAAAAAATGAAACTTGTAAATCGAAAATGAAGCTTGTAAATCGACAATGAAGCTAGTAAATCGAAAATGAAGCTTGAAAATCAGATATGTAGCGTTTAGATCAAATATTAAGCTTCTAACTCAAAGATGACGTTTAGAAACAGCAATGAAGCTAGACAGCGCGTTCTCTGCATATTGACAGCGCGTTCTCTGAGAGCCAGCGTGAGAGCAGATGTTGGAGATCTCAGCAATAATTAGGCAATAAATCTAATTGAAATTAGTCTATCTGTGCATTGCGTTCTGAAAGAACTCACTTTCAGTTAAAGATAACTTTGAAATGAACCTTCTAAGTTCGTTCAAAGGCAGCGAATCTCTGAAGTTCAAAAAATTTCGCTGCCAGCTACGGAATTTGATAAAGAAGTATTCTGAAAAAGTAAAAAATAATTGAACTGCATTTGATGCACGTTCGATGCCCCATGCATGTGAGGTTGAAGCTTTCGCCTCCTGGGTTCATTTTTGTTTACTTATACATTCACAGAGCTTATGCGTGTAGTATCATTTTCATGACAACTAAATTACTGAACTGCTTATAATGGTGAAAAGAATTAGGAAAATAATATAAATTTGTTATTGGCGAAAGTGCACCGAATAAAGATGTAAATTCGCAATGAATTTATCGAGGAAACTAAAAGGACATTGAAATTGATTTTTCTAACGAGATTCTGCGTTAATAATTTAACAATTCGGGCCCGAATATACAATATTGTCTGCTACAAGTCAGCCCCGAATATACTATATTGTCTGCTGCAAGTCAGGCCCGAATATACAATATTGTCTGCTACAAGTCAGGCCCGAATATACTATATTGTCTGCTGCAAGTCAGGCCCGAATATACTATATTGTCTGCTGCAAGTCAGGCCCGAATATACTATATTGTCTGCTACAAGTCAGGCCCGAATATACTATATTGTCTGCTACAAGTCAGGCCCGAATATACTATATTGTCTGCTGCAAGTCAGGTCTGAATATACTATATTGTCTTCTGCAAGTCAGGCCCGAATATACTATATTGTCTGCTACAAGTCAGGCCCGAATATACTATATTGTCTGCTGCAAGTCAGGTCTGAATATACAATATTGTCTGCTGCAAGTCAGGCCCGAATATACTATATTGTCTGCTACATTACAGAATATAGGACTTCAATAAAATATAGAGTAGTTCGGGGTATAAATTGATCAAGATTTGCGCTTCAATATAACTAGACTGTTAATTTGTCGCTCCAGGTTCTCAGCAACAGCTCCTCTCTTCCCTAGAGCATTCGAACTATCCATGCAGGTGCCTATACGCAGCAGCAACTACTGTAGCATTAACAAAAATTAAACACAACTTGCATTTTCCTAAATCTTGATTCATCGCTTATATTTTGACTCAATAAATGTTTGCTTTCGTTTGGCTGAGGCGAAACGTAGCCATGGAACTAAAACTCAGGTTAATTAATACGTGGTCCTAGAACTAAGCGAGACAGCGGCAGAGAAGTGTTAATATGGTGTAAAGTTCCGCGTTACTCTCTTTCTGTCGTTTCGGGTAGCCTTTCAAGGCGAAATTGTGTGTCTATCACATTTCTTCGTGTCAGTATTTTGCTTGGGTACGCAGCCGCGCACCACCAAATTTGTGCATCATTCAGCCATGAAAGGAACGCCTAGCATATTTCCGGATGACCACCAATCAGCCGCGGATTAAGCCATCCGTCGGTAACCAGCCCGTGACATCATCTTGCTTTAAATATTAGGAGCTTTACGCCACCACATTTTGAAGCGAATAGCCCAGAGAGTAATGGTTTTGCACCACTGAACGGTGCATCGAATCATCACTTCATATCCTGAATTTAGCTCGAACTGTAACTTGCGGACAACGGACTGTGACCAACCAGCCCAGGTCGTCAGTGGAACTGCGTGCATCCTGCTGTGCACCACCAGACCGTCACTTTGAGCTCACAGCATTGGGGGTTAGGTTTCAGAAAGCATAGTTCTGTTCCAAAATCTATCGTCCTTCGACGAGCGACTTCTACAGCTTCCCTAAATTACGTAACTTTTAGCTCGCAGCATCTGGGGTTAGGTTCCAGATAGCATAGTTATGTTCCAAAATTTATCGTCGTACGACGCGTGGCCGTCCGACCGTAGGCTGATTGGGCACACGGGACAGATACGGACGGCTCCGGCGCGCTCCATCCGGGTGGTGTAAATTTTTTTCGCATATTGGCAGACGACACTGGGCCATATGACGTCAGGCTTATTTTCCTGTGGGCTGATTGGTCTAATTCAAAGGATGTTATCTGTCTGGTGGCGTGCGGCTAATAATGTTACAGTCAAGAAGTGTTGTAGGCTATGTTCTTCAGGGAAGGGATCATGATAGTCCATTCGAAGCAGGGCAGTGGTGGTCTCCGACAGGCATCCCTTTTGCTTCACGTGCTATGAAGTCTATGTTTAACTTGAAGCCCTGGCTGACTACGGTCGAGGTACGATCACAGTGTCAGTTTTAATTAGCTGCGGTGCATTTGACTTAGACTAGAATAGAAGTGTCGGCATTGAAGAAATAGGCCCATAGCCTGTTGCCGATTCTTGTACTTTTAGTGACTTGATTCACAAAGGATCCGGCCTTTGGAACCCGATCTTCCCATAACTCCGTGACTTATGTCTAAAGTCACCGCTACGTCTACGTGTGGGTCATTATGTCCTAATATCCGACGTCTGCGTTGTTTCCTGCGACGGTAACAACGCCGTGCCAGCATTAATCCACGTGATTTTTGGCCTCCTCGCAGACACGACGTCCTGCCCTTGTAGACGCCCTGCCTTATCCGCTGAAGAAACGCGCGGCCAATTAACACGCCGGTTAAATTACGATATAATATATAAACGCAATATATATTATAGTGAATCTAGATCCTTATTCACTTTATGATTAGTTCAATTACCTGCATTTATCACCATAGATACTTTACGTTTGGCTCGGTTAGGAGCCTTTCTGGGCCGAAGCTTCACCGGTACAATTTTGGGTAATCGCTGTTGCCGCTCATCCTCAGGGGCTACGGGTCGGGCAAAAGCGGGCGCGTATTGCGGACCATATGAATCTTCTCTAGATGTTAGAAGTCACTTTAATGCAAGAGCGTTCTACTGAGCAGTTTTGCAAACCGTTCGAGCGGACTACATGTTTATTTAAATTTCGACTTTTTGCAAGTATTTAAATCTTGAAGTCAAAATTTTTTATATTGACTATCTTTTACATAAGACGAATATCCGCGCAAATCAACACGTGTTTTCCTTCGCCCAGAAAGCATCTTTGCTTAATCGACCCTCAAAAAAAGCACAAAAAAATCTGCAAAGATATATGCTAAGTCAGGGGAATACTAAACAAAAACCAAGCTGCCGCCAAAATGTATATTATATATACACGAATATACTACTCAATAACATAAGCAACATGTATCTGTTAGGCATTATTGATCTAGATTAATAACTTCAGTAAAAACAAAGATTCGGCATTAAAAAAAACATGAACGAACTGCACACGATTCACAACGTTGGCCTTGCGCTCCATTGAAGATTATTAGCAATGTACACAGTAAACTTGGCCATTCTGTCATTTTCCAAATTTCCTAAAGATATGGTAAATTTATTACAATTAGAGACCTATTGTAATGGTTTACAAATTTCATAAATATATAAGAAAATATGTTTAATAAGAAATTATACTCCTAAAGTAAGCGCGAGGTTTCCTCAACGATTTAATTCATATTAAGTAATATAATAGAGCCACGTCAGACTGGCAATGCATTAATTTCCATTTGCTGGAGTTTCGTTGTACGGCTCAGTCAGCAGCAACAAATTAAAACACATTCGAGTGGAAGAGGAAATTAAAAAAAATAGCGAGAAGTGAACACGGGTAAACAGGTTAATAAATTACGTAAACAGGTTAATAAACTACTAATAAACTATAATCGAAATAAAAAGTATAAATCAGTGGAATATATAGCACAGACAGCACACGTGGAGGAGGAGAGAATCGCCGTGGCGAAGGTTAACTAATCTCTTGTTGACGCGTTTAGATACCGGTACATCACTTCTCATCTATGTGCCGACAATTAATTATGAAAAATATCATAGCATAGAATGCAATAATTACAAGGTACGCGCTCCTCAAGATGGGGTTGTGTTAGCAAATCGCTCCAGCCATCTTGAGTTTGAAGTGTCAGTCAAAACTACCGTTATTTCTCACAACATTCAATTGCCAAACTCCTTCTAAAGGCTCATAAAAAGGACGTCTAAAATAAAATGTAAAAACTTCTTACGCTAAATCATAATGTATATTTTCTAATGGAATATAAAATTCTCTTGCGGATACTATACTCAGAAGAATGATTTTGACTTTGTTCCAAAATCGATGCATATTTTGCGCTTGTACGGATCGTTCGGACCTTTTACGGCCCGGCTAATGGGCGCATCAATGCTATCTCAGAATGTAGTCACTATTTGGACAATAAGACACATTAATTTCAACGAGTATAGAGTGGGACAATCAGGGAGAATATGATCGCGGCACAGGCCCTCATTTGGCGCTTAGGGCGCTAACGCTGGGGCGAGGGCGCTAACACTGGGGCGAGGGCGCTAACACTGGGGCGAGGGCGCTAACACTGGGGCGAGGGCGCTAACACTGGGGCTACTGGGGCGGGGGCGCTATGTATAGGAGCTGCAGGTCCATGACGTTGGTGGACGTGTGGCCAGGCTGGATGAGGTATTTACCGCCCCCCAGACGACAGAAGAAGTTGTGCGAGTCGTTGTTGCTCAAGAAGGCTTCAGGGTTTAGTCCGGCTGCGAGGCTTTCTCGGTATGAGCATCTGCGCGAGATTAATACTTGTAAATACTGGGAGTGTGATAATGAAGGAGCATAGCGCGTCTGTTGAAGGCTCTACAAGCTCCACTACTTATTAAAAATATTATCCAACATTGTTCTTCCTGCTCTTCAACACAGCTTGCATACGTGTCACTTCAAGCATTTATTACACAATTGCATAAATGTTACAAGCAATAAACTCTCAGAGACATGAAGTATTTCAAACACTACAAACACTAGAGACGTCAAATGCATTCAAATACAACCACATTCCCCTTACAACGTTACAACTGAGGCACAAGTCCCGTCAGAAACTCTTCGTGCAAAAACACAAGAATAATTTACCCTCCGGGTTGACTGTCCTCATTTTACCTGCATTACATAACTCATACACAAGTAAGACCTGCCAACACATTTAAATACACGCACATCATACTAATTGAAACAAGCCTTACCAAAAATAGTAATTATTACTTTAAAAAAATATGGCCCAGACAACAGGTTTAGTACCACACATGAACGGTGCAAGTAAACCTCAAAGGTACGAGAAATGCAGTCAACAAAGACGTGGCGTTACTCACTCCTGTGGAGTCCAGTAGGTACCCGCGCCTGCCGCATCTGTTGGGCCATCGATGCCATCTGTGCCAGCTGACACAAATGCCACATGGCCTGATAGTTGTTCATCGTGCAGCACCTGCAATACATCAACATAAATTAAGATCATTATATTAATCACATTACGAAATAATCAAGAACTTAATAACTGAAAAATTATTAGGCTAAGTCACCACATTTTCATTGTAAGTTTCGAACGCGAAGTCCATAGACGATTAGAAATTCAGGATATATAATTAAAGCTTCTAAGTGATGATCAATTGATCATGTCATTGGTTTAAACCGAAACTCTTAAAACCTCTTGTGGAAACATCAGTTTTGAGCCTTTTTGTTTACGCCTAAAAATTTAACAAACAAATTTATGGTTTTGAAATGAAGCTTATTAGCTTTGCAACTGCGGATACATTGAGGCGTTTCGGTGAGGTTTCTTGGCTCTCTGTCCCCTCGATTTCTTTTATAATAGACAATTATTGGATGAAAAGTTTTTATTTTTAGGCCTCTTCAACATGCTGGCCAAACTTATGAAAGAATCTATTGAAATCAGCATTAAAAAATAAAAATAATGAAAGCAATGCAAAAAAATTAAATTCCCGTGCTATGTTCCGAAATCACAACAATAACTTATATATAAAATATCCTTCGAGTTCAGGAGAAAAATGTCCCACGTCCGGGCTTGTATAGTAGGGATTATAATTTACATTCTTCTGTGATCGTTAAAATTCGTTCAACACGATTCATTTGAGCTGGTGCATATTACGGTAAAGTATTTATAGTTATTTTACGCCGGTGATGACGATTGTCACCTGAAGGTTACCGGAATCTTTCTAAATAATCCTGTGAAATTTTAGGACTCTTATTTCTTCAATTTCAAATAGGTCGGGAAATTAGTTTTAGACTTGAGGTGCCTTACAACAAAATAATTGAGGCACCATGTTCCATTATGTTACGGCGCTGTCACCTTCTTTCCTTCAGACACATGAAATTTAATAAACAATGGACACCGACCGAGCTGCCAAGAGCTACCAGTATTTCAGATCTCAGAACAATTTGCAATCATGATACACATTTATTCGTACAGAACCCAATGTTACGACAAACGAATGTTTACAATATCTAAATGACGACCACGATCTCTAAAATACATCATGGATCCCGAGGTTCGGAAACTTGCAATGATGAGGACATTACAGACAACGTGGATAATTGGACATTTTTCTCATCTTTCGCACAAAGCAGCTGATCGATATCAGCTTTTATTGCTGGAGTGAGCGGCTGTGACGAACCTATAGGGTGAACTAATCAAATGATAAATACACGTAACCATCAGATCATAAAAAAAGGCTTTGCAGACACCAGTATTTTACGCATTTTCCTATACAAATTTTAACTTTTCATTTTAACCACTGGACTCGGCTGTAAATTTTCAAGGTTCTTACTTATATCGTTATACCTAATACTGGCGTACAATCCTACAAATGGGCGTATTAACCCCTTCGAAAGTCGACCGAAACGAAACCGAACGTAAAGATGACCGATTTGGTCAACTTTTGCACGCGACCACTGCAGGGTTATATTAGGCTTGGGTGAATAGAGATGATAACAATATCGGTGAGTTAAGGACGATTTTCTACCTACTTGGCACTCACATGCGACCGTAATGATATATGAACGCGTGATATACCGAGTATGGCCATTGCAGTTCGACGGAGTGACAAATGTCGAAAATGGTATTATTTGTTAAAATGGGGCAACATTTCGCAAATCAATGAGCAAATGGAATTACAATGAACAAATGGAATTATAATTTGTAAGATGAAATTTAAGGCAATACAATTTTAAAAATTAATGAACGTCGAAGCAACATGGAGTTCACAGCACAAGGAACCATACACAATCACAATCACAGCAACCATACAGCTTGGTTTTAGTAGTCAAGCAGCCTGATCATCATCATCCATCAACAACCCAACAGCCCCAACATCAATGATGTGTTGAGTCAATGATACATCATCGTGAACAATTGACATCTTTGGCCCCGAATTATGGCTCGAGAGCGCATCAAAAACAAATATAAATTGTCACATGAATAATTGAATGTCGTACGAATCGTTCGTCACTAACTATTCGAATGGCATTAAAGATATCTTACTCCCAAGCTTAAAGTTCGGAGTGAGATAGTAGCACCATAATATTCATCTTAACCGCAGTGTTTATCAAAGAATGCAGGTCGATTAAGTTTTACTGGACGTGGGATGAAACATCCTGGAACCAGATGTAGACACCGACATTTAATAATAAATTTTCCATGACATGGTGGAATACAGAATTGACCATCCACGATTTCGGTTATCCAGAGACAACATATTTTGCCAAAACGGAGAAAGGTAAACATACATATCTCATAAAATTTTCCACACTTGAGAGCTATTAAATACAAGAGGCAGATTCTGTGGACAAACATAACGATCCATTAATCTTTGCAAGCAAATATTGATAAACTCACTTTATGTAGATGAATCATCATTGCGAGCACCATTTCTTGGTTGCGTCCGCCGATCCCAGTGCCCACGACTCTCACAGTTGTTTCTCCTCCGAAAAGCAAGCAGCAAGGTTTCCTAGCAACAATGCTGCTGCCAATGTCGGAAATTAATTGGTCAGCGTCACTCACGAATAGAGAACTTATTAGTTGCGCAAAGGAAATGCCCTGGAAGTCAAAGCGCTTTTCCACCGACATTTTTTCCTCGTCAAACTCAGGAGTTGAAATTAAGTTTTCCCGTGCGCACTTGTCGTATCCCTTAAGGATAAGGTGGCAAAGCATTGCCATGGTCTCAGCTACGGAAGAAGCCTCACCTCGCAAGGAGGAAGAAACTACCACCGTGCAACATTCTTCACCCAAAGACGTTTGAATACTCTTCCGAGCAGCGTCCAAAGCAACGTTATTGTCACCCATTAGGAAATTAGAAACATGACCGAAATCATCCGTACACGAAGGTTTATAGTCACTAAGGGCTTGCATGACTGATGGCGGCATTTGAATATCATACTTGCTGAAAATTTTTGTTAAGTCTTCCCTAGTATCTTCGTTCGGTACAGTAGGGCCACTTGCAATGATGCCCAAAGGGCTATTGATGACATCAGACAGGATCAATGTAATTATTCGAGCTCTGGTTTTGAGTGCTAAATTTCCACCTTTGACCTCAGAGAGCAATTTACGAACAGTGTTCAATTCTGTGATATCTGCTCCAGCGCGGTTTAATGTTTGAATAATATTTTGTTTCTCTTCTAATGTAACGGGAGGTTTAGGCAAGGTTAGCAGAGCAGAACCTCCTCCGGAAATAAGTGCAATTATGAGATCACTGCTTTTCAAGGCTTCCACAAGAGTAATTATTTCTCGAGTGGCTGTTAGGGCATGTTCATCAGGCATATTATTCTTGGCACCTTCATAAACACGTACTTTTGAAGATTTGTCGGGGAGTAGGTTACAGTCTTTGATTGTATTTTGTATGCCATAAGGAACACTGATAACTCCATCCAACAAATGAGATGAACCGTCAGCGTTGCGTAGAATATCTTCAACGGGTTTTACCATGTTGATAACAGCTTTTCCAAAACCAATGATATAGCAGTTGCTGTTTAATGGGTGCACTGTTTGGCCAACCTTTAAATTATTGCCAAGTCTCTTGACAAGTTTTGGAACCAATGCTTCAGGCAACACCGACGCAACTCCCGCCAAGTACGCATTTCGTAAAACAGTCAGAAGCGACGTGACGTCATTCATGGTTGATCGAGAAGATATGGATGATATGGATAAAAACTTCTGTACAATCACAGTAAAACATGGGATACTTCTGTAAAACATAGCTATAACGAAAAAAATCAAGTACAATTTCAATTGACAGCCTTAGTCTTAACACTAAAAACCGTGACAACTGAATACAAAATGGAAGTCAATCAAATGACTTATCAACAGGTATAAGCAGTGCTAATCAGAGGCAACATTAGACCTACAATCATTCCTATATAATTCAACGATCAACGTAACTCACGAAAATTGTCATTTAGATTGACATGCATTTAGTAAAGATGTACTGCTAATGAAAGAAACGAAGAAATCTGTAACTTTATTCAATTAGATCCTTTTAACTATATCAATGAGTTGGAGGATTAATGTTTCCATACCAATTGTATGTCTACTCTTTTCATTTGGCACAATTATATGCAATCTAACTTCGTCCCTTATTCAGCACAGGCTCATTAGTCATTCCATTTCTGTTGGTGCACATCTCAGTATCCAGTTAGTTCGCTCTGGTCGCAGTTAATGCGAGGCGATGTGGTTACAAACGCATCACATTCATACACCTTATTTGAACGCAATCGGCAGTATATCATACTTTATATGCGGCTATTGAAGACCTTGAACAGCCTATCAATAAAAAATATAACTCAGTACTCACTGCAGTGAGTGATAGAGAGCGCATTTTCTCGTCGACGAAAACTTGAGGTCACGGACAGACGGACGGACAGACAGACAGACGGACATGGCGAGCACAATAGTGCATTTTTTCCATAAATGAGAAGATGCGCTAAAAAGTAGATCGACTGGTCAGTGCGTTCGTGTTGTCTAGACTTGGCATTTGCAATTCCATATCAACTGGCTGGCCTAAAAAGTCCAGTGCAACCATACAGCTTGTTTTTTATTTAATCAACAACTATAAATATATGATGAAAGAAGGGACGGAAATTCACGGAAACACTATGAAAATGTCGGCAACAGGTCGATTGTTATAAAAAATGAGGGGAAAAAAGTGACTATGGATAGCGTATAAAAAAATCAGGCTGTGAGGCAGTTTGTTCCTTTAGGCGCAGATACTACAAGAGACTGAGCGAAAAAATCGAGACGGCATCATGTCAAATATAATGTGTAGCCGCACGCGACACGCTGGCCGAAAAACTTCCCAGTACACAGCGTGAGACGAATTGTTTATTGACTGATGAACTTAGTTTTCAACACACAACGTGAGACGGCTCGATTCGTGAGTATTGGGCTTTCCAACACAGCGTGAGACGGCTCGATTCATGACTATTGGGCTTTCCAACATAGCAGGAGACGGCTCGATTCATGACTATTGGGCTTTCCAACATAGCAGGAGACGGCTCGATTCATGACTATTGGGCTTTCCAACACAGCGTGAGACGGCTTGATTCGTGACTATTGGGCTTTCCAACACAGCGTGAGACGGCTCCATTCGTGACTATTGGGCTTTCCAACACAGCGTGAGACAACTCCCTTCACGAACAACGGACTTTCCAACAAAAGAGACAACTCGCTTCGTGAGTAGACGGGATTTTCCAACACAGATGGGAAATGGGATTTGGAAATCCCATTGGGATTTACCAACACAGAGCGTGAGACGAATTGCTCAGCGAATAATAGCTTCCCAACCAATATATAGGTACACAAATTCAAGTGCAAGACTGAAAATTTTTGGGATCAGAAAATATTTAGATTACATGCGCATCTGGGAAGCAAGGACCTGCTGCTGTAAAAACATTACTTCCGTCATGGTTTACAAGTAGTCAGCATCATTCAACAACACGTGATTTTGAAATGCGTTATTCCGACCCTGAGAACGGCCATGCTAGTGAGGGCATGATGTGGAACTTCATACATAGCAGAAAAAAACGGGACCAAGTGACAGCCGAGTTCAGCACGCGAACAAGACATTGATTTTTTTGTGATGCATGCAAGCTAATACTCATCATTAGCAACATATTTAATGCATTTCCCAGTTGAGGTGACTGATCTTCAATTGCATTGCATTTCAAGTGTCTGAAGCTCATTTCTTATTTATTCCAAAATTCAGTCCTTTTTTGAGAAATGGCACCAATAGGCCAGTGTGCAGTGGAATTGGACCTAAGTGGCTTTTTAACCTTGAAGTCACATATATACTTCATGCATTTTTAACCATTACATCAATACTTTCTATACTTTATGGCTTGTAAAAAGTTTTAGAAATCACTTTTACAAAAGTATCTTTTGATTCAAGCATTAATTTTTTTACTCAAGTATTGAATTTGTATACTTATAGAGTATGCACCAGCAAGAATATATACCTACCAAAGGGTTCCACATTAATTATCTAAATTTATCTTTAATTACCTTCAAGTGCACATACTAGTCATGTAGTGAAGGAAAGGTTTACTAACACATTAGAGTAAGGCAGTATAAGCCTTGCTTTAATAAGCTTACCCAACTCCCTACTGTAAATTATAAAATCTGCAACAATCACCTGCAATGCTATGGTTGATGAAATTTCACTCTGATATCAGTGCTCAATTGCCTTCGAATGTCAGAAGAATAGGGTTCTTATGGCTGTTTTTAGTTTAAACTTAGAAATTTTGAGAACACCCTTTGATAAAGGAATCTCTGGCTCATAAATAGTTCTTACAGCTCAAAAAAGTGAACACATGGCGCCAAAATTTTTAGTCGGCTGCAGAATTAAGAAACTCACACTTTCATAAAATCTTGGGCTTTAAAATAAGATATTTTTTGCCTCTAAAGCCTGCCATTTGTAATTGTTCCTTATATTATCACTAATGAATCCCACACTCCAGATTAGCAATGAGCACGCTTCATTCCTATAAGTATGGCATCATCCATTAGAATATGGCACACCAGGCACAACATATATATATGATGCCAATTCACTGTCTCATAGATGCTTGGATATGCTTGCTGGCATAAGTGGCATTTACAGTGATCGCCATTAATTTCTCCACAGAATACATAACCAGTTTTAAATTATTAATATAGACCAACTGGCAAGTGGCAACTACAGGGCATGGTGCTTTACTATCAAGGTGATAAAGTGTAGCCCTATTGGGCATTGGGCAACAGAAAGATTAGGTATATATAGGTACTGTACTTATGATATCTTGCCAGCATCCCAGCTAAGCATCAGTTAAACTGTCCATACAAATTTTGTAATACCTATTAGTACCGAATGTGTCTACGTGACTATAATGTGAGTCTATTCCGTCTATACTATAGTCTATAAGTGATTTTAAACACCATGTCATTAAGAATTTAAGTTCATTTGTGTGCATTGTAAGAAAGAAAGGATACATGTCTTAATGCTATGAGAGTCATTGTGATTTTGGAAATGGAGACACATCCAAAGGTAAAAAAATGATGTAGTTAGCAACTTAGCAAATGAAAGTGCCACTTTAATATACTAAAAAACTAAAATATACCTATTGTATTTTATTCAAATATAATTTAACAGTCTAATTAATTTTATACTTCATTAATCTTCAACAAGTATTGGGAATGATAGTAATACAAAAGCTATCGAGATTTTACCGTATTATTTATTCAAGAGTTTACACTAAAAAATGATCATTGATAAGGAATTTGTTTGAAGAAGCTCAAGTATTGGTCTTAAGCATCAAGATGTGGACAAAGTTTTCATCAGCTGGTTAGGTCTTCCTCAGGTAAGTACAGATAAGGGGCAGCTGCAACGTCAGCACGGGCGTACGAGTCCGCACCATCCAAATGTTCTGTTTCGAAGAAACGGTAAAATCAATAATCGCCTAATAAATACAGAGAAAATATAGAATTTATAATGAATGCGGAAAATTTGAACATTAATTGGATTTAAACAATTTACCTTAAGTGATAAGTCCACTTAAGAGGCAATCTGCCATTATCAGCGAATTGTTGACTTTTGACGCGTGAAATAATGAGGTTAATAAAGCAAGATTAGCCCAAAGTTTAAGATTTTTCAAAGATTAGTATTAAACATGCAATTAGTAATTTAATTTGTAATTTGAAATTTGACTGGGCCAATCTTAACGAAGTGAATAGCATGCGTAAGAAAATAATTAAAGCAATAGAGGGAAAATTTGCACAAGAATACACGAAGGCGTCACCATCGTCTGTATCTTTCTAACCTAGCTATAAACGTCAAGATCACACAATATGCCTATTACTTTCTACAGAAAGAAACACGGAAACTTAATATAGACTTTTTTAATTTTAAAATTAAGATTTTAATTTATAATTTCCAATACAAGTGAAGAAATTTAAAAATGAATTATCTTCAAATCAATGAATGACACATCTGTTCAAGCAAGCATTAGTTGCAATTCAACTATAGCCTGTCAGACATAGTGGCAAAAAGTAAAATAAGAGAATATTTTTTGTTGCCCTTCCTCAAGCTCATTTCTTAGTCCTAGACCACACTCAGGATGATGTATGTTTTCGGTGAATTTTCCCACGCATTTTCACTTTTTTTAAGCTATTGCTGTGCACAGTTGGCGCAATATAATGAAAATTGATTATCTTTGCGCGTGTGTTTGCGTAATCCTGGCCATCTTTGTTTTAGAAGAAATTTTCTCCAAAGTAATATGGCAACACTGAACACCGTCTGTTTACATTTCGTATGTATAACAGCCGCAGTTTACGATTACCTACCGTACGTTCCGTATCCGACAAGGCGGACAACCGGAAGAGTCAGAAGTAACCCGGACATGTCTTACATTTTATTATTGTCAGTTCGACTCGCGTAGTCAATATACTCGCGTATATTCATAATAATAATATTGTAGACTAAAATAGTAGAACTATTTTAGCTTTCTAAAGTACGGCGCACGGCACATTTTTTACCAGCGTAGTACGGCGCACCGCGCAGCTTGTTAAAATGACAAAATAAATTCCCGCGCACCTGGCACATCTTCCTGACCATAGGTCCTAGAGGCTATAACTGACATAAACTGAGGCGGGTACTGAGCAAAGCAAGATTTTATTGAAATAGGCCTAACTGGCCAGTCTGGCCTATTGTTATTTAGCTTACTAGTAAGTATCTTTGATAAATTGATAGGTAGATACTACATACTAGATAGTAGATACCACTACCAGCATAAACTTGATAAAGCATTATCATACAGACACAGAAATTACAGAATAAATAAAATACATAAATTGATTATAGTATTGAGTAGATAAGGAAATTAAAAATGAATTGATTGTACAAAATATCTGGTTTGACAGTTGACACTATGCTGACTTTTGCTGAGTGTGAGAAACTGAGAACATATGATATATTTATAAATTATAGCACATAGTATTATAGCAATAGCAATCCTCTTTTCGCCATACTCATAGACTCATAGTCATAGTAAATTAATAATTAGTCATCGAATGACCGAAAAGAAATTTTTACAGAATTGATGCCATGCCAATGCCTCGTAATGTTTATCAGAATCAGAGCAAGTGATTGTTTACAGCCTTACAGTTACAGGTAAATAAAATTATAGTAGAGTAAAATCAGTAAATTAAAGCTGTATTCGTTATTATAAAGTTAACAGTATGAATTAGACCATTATGATAGGTAGTTAAAGTCTCAACGCATAGCACTCACTTTAGTCACTTAGCCTACTCAATTTACGCGCTGGAATACTGTTGCATTATGCATACAAAATACACTAAAGTGGCGAACGACTGATCCATTGAAAGCTGCGGCAAGGCTGCCCAGGCAAATTCCGCAACTAAACTCAGTCGTTTCAGATTATTGTTCTATTGGAATCGGAACCGATGCCTATGTTGAATACTGAGGTTGGATAGAATGAATTTTGAAACTCACCTACACGCTCTATTCGTTTGAGTGGAATTATTCCTTGCGTACGCTGGCGGGACACGGTATCCTTGTGAGACAGGATGCTCATATTTAATGGATGTGTACTGATATTCATCAAGCCGCAAATCATTGCTAAGCACGAGGAGTTTATTCGTGAAATCCAGAGAATAATTTCTAGGACCAGGAAAAATCTTTCATATAGAGGGCTTATTGAACATGTGTTTCAAATTTTAGCGCATTTTCTCATTTATGGAAAAAATGCACTATTGTTCTCGCCATGTCCGTCTGTCTTCCGTTCATGACTTTGCGTTTTCGTCGACGAGAAAATGCGCTCTCAGTCAGTTAACACAGTGAGTACTTAGTTATATTTTTTGTTATTTCATTCAAACAGTTTAGTTCAAGAGTAAATGAATGGTCCACATGCCAGTTTCGAATAAAGAGAACAATATTATCAATTTACCAGATAGTGGCCGTCCAAGCTTATCGTTACTGAGCTATGTCATTACCAACCTGATAACATAACAATTTGACCACTTTATAACACAAAGTTTTTGCCACCTTATACTATAAAAATTTGGCCCCAGAATAACATACAAGAGATAATGATAATAGATAATAGCGGTTTCAGCGTTTATTAGGCCGTAGGCCTGTCGCCGATTCTCAACATCGCAGAACATTCACAGCATTTTGCGGTCCCCAACTCGCAACTCACTGCTACAATAATTCTGCTGTGCTTAACCGCCCAGCCTCCTTGCCGATTCTGACCAGAAACTGGCGCACAGAGCTGGGATCGAACCCGCACCTTTCTGCGCCAATCTTGGTACTCTTGAACTTTAACCACTGGGCCACAATTTTAATCATACCATAACCCGTCCAGCAAGCTATGAATGCATGACCTTAGGTTTTGTGGGTTAGTAGTAATATGCGTTTGAGCTATGATGTGTTGCTGAGAACACAATACTTTACTTCACTGACTTTTAATTCAAAACGTCGGTGCATTGCCAGAGCTCATGAATAGAGATAACACAGATTGTATTGTGTCACCTCCCGTACACCTGAACAATGATTGTGTCCGCCATAGAGATCAAGTCTCTCGATCGGAATTATTCTTATGAATTGCCAACTTCTTTGTTTCTTGAGACGACAACTCTGCTATAGTAAATCATAATCAAGTAGGTAAGATACCACCTGCAACATTAACCACAGTCTTGTTATTTATATTCATTGATATATAATATATTATACTGCCAAATTTAAGTCTGTTAGCATGATAAAACATTTACCGTGATTTACGTCGCAACATGTAAGGTTTATTCTATCCTTAAACTTGTCGACCAACGAACTTTGCTCTTGTTTTATCTGTTATTATATTAAGCGTACTACTGCGTAAATTTTATACCATTTAAATGTTTGAGGATTCCACTCGCTCATTTCAATTCTCTAGTTAGGGGTGAAGTGAAGACAAGCACTATATTCCTATACCGAAGCAAATTATCTGCCAGAAACATCGCAAAAAAATTAATAACTCGCTGTGAACCAAGTTATTGAATTGCAGGTGAAGTTGGCATATTGCTGAGAGTCTGGCTGGTCGTGGACGTTCGTGGTAACCCGAAATATTAATGACCAGATATTGTTGATACGATGATAATACTCCCGACCTTTAAGCCAGCATACAACTTTAGCACCAATTCATCCATCACCGAGTGAGTAACAATTCTAAATGACTTTTTCTTCACTTCAAATGACTTTCGTTTCAGAATTACTTGGATTGTTAATTTTTGAGCGAGAACGACGATTGTTCCTCATCCGATGTAATTTACATCAGACATAAAGTTGTCTGCTGTTTTGAGATGCCATATATAGAGGTTTGTCCTATTACGTATCCACAATACCGGACTAGATAAAGTCTGGTCTCAAAATTCGTCTTCATCATCGATTTTCTTTGAAATTTCGATTGAACTAAAAATCTTTAACAACATGGCTGGTCTCCGAAGGCTCATGGAATGCTCTTCCGTGTCGGTCTAAGACATGTCGGACTGGCGAGGCTCTGGTGACCCCAGTAGCTGGGATCTGTTTTCAGTGATGGTCCGGGGTGAGTCACCAGAGCTGAGCCGAAGCGAGGCGCCGCCCCCCAAAAGGGGGAAGAGATTCACCGCATTCTTGCGGCGACTCTTCTGTGACTGTTGCAGGCCACGCGGCGAGAGCGACGGTGGCCGGTGAATGGTAGCACCCAATTCTTGAGGAGTTGGGGCGCTGCCTTCACCTTGCTACTGCTTTGCTCTTGGGGGAAGGGGGTTAGGAGGGGGTCCTTCGGGACCCAATAATTAAGGGGACCTGCTGCCTAAAATTTTCAATGTTGGCGTTTTTCGGTTTTTGTGCTCATCTGAAAGCTGGAATTCTGCTCTTTCCAATGGTACCACTGCCATCGCTGTACGCCAATATTTACGTTCATTGAAGTACCCGTTATTTGTCCGTTTTCTATGAATATCACGTTTTCTATCAATTTTTTCGAAAAATTCACAGGAGCAAAATGTTTTTCTTTTTACATTTTACGTATGTATGTGAAGTTTCATGTCAATCGGATAATAACTATAGAAGTTATCAAAATTATCAGTAGGTCCCCTTAAGCATCTTACCTGATGAGGAGACTGGGTATATTGGAGCAAGACAATCCAGCTCCTGGAATATGTAGACCAGGACGAAATTTTAGAGATCGACAACCAATTGGGAGGTCCAGTAAATTGAAAGGACATCAATATTTATACAAACTTTATGAATATTTAGACAAAATATGCTTGTTTGTTGATACATGTCGACGTGTTTGTTGGCACCGCAAACATATATGCATAATATGGGCATACGGTGCATATCCTCCATCAATATTGTGCGGCAATAATAAGGTACCTGAAACTTAATTTTTTTCAAAGTGGGAGAATAGGAAGGGAATGAAAAACTGGGATGAAACGATCGGACTGAAACTCGAATTTTATTAAATTGGAATTTATATTCGATTAAGATCCGCTTTCGCATATTTTGAAACGATTGTCAAGAGGGTATTCTATGATCCATGTGAAATGAAATTTTGAACGGGTATCTTTTTTCATTAGCAAGCAGATGCCATATATAGGGCAAAAAAGTGAACTGTTAACTGTGATCGAAAACGAGTGCATAGACATTATTCGTATTAGAGAAACACTCCATAAAAATCCCTGGGGGAGAATTGTACCTGTTGAATTTCAGTTGCCAGGTTTTTATTGTTTTCATTACTTAAATGAAGAGCAGTGGAGTAGAAGTGTAGCTTTGTGGGTTAGAACCTCTTATCGGGCTCAGCAAATCAAGTTATCTGCAGAACATCAATCAGCTAGAGAATCAGTGTGGTGCGAACTTTCTCTCAAAGGCAAAGATGGCCTCCTCATAGGCGTTTTCTCTGATAACGATAAAGTACTAAACAGTTTTTTTACCGAGCATGGCTTTCCGCAGGTCATACACGTTGATCGTTGGTTATTTTAATCATCCAGATCTAAAATGGACAGATGGATCCTCTCGAAGGCATGAGAATCACCCAGCATCCTTGTTCATGGAGTCTGTTAGAGACTCCATCCTAGTCCAACACGTTACTAAGCCAACCCATTATAGAAGTAAACAGACTCCCAATATTCTAGACCTGGTGTTTACTAGTGATGAATCAATGTTAGATGAGCTTCGTCACGAGGCTCCATTTGGCAAGAGCCATTGTAGCGGATCTCGCTACATAGCACTAATATTATGCATAACATATCACTAATTCTTATATTTTTCATACTAACATAATATAACTAATTTTTATGTTTCTTATACTAACATTAATATTAACACTTACAATACACATTAAAGTCGTACATTTTAAATCATATTAGATAATCATAACATCATCACGAGAGTTTCGGAGAAAGCAGCTCAGTCGATGGCAACATCTCGAGCCCCTTGCTCACTGGTTCTTTTATAGCCTCTCGTTCTATTTGCCTCCTGACTTTGAGTCGTCAACATCTCCCATTCTTTGCTGTGAAGTGTGATATACTCAATTGACAACTCAATATACCGACGCTCATCCGTGAATATTCAGTGAACTTTGCTGTGAAGTGTGATATACGCAATTTGCCCTCATTCGGATAGTCAGTGAATTTTCACTGTTCCCTTTACCACGTTTCACTGTTAGAGAACTTTCGCTAGAGACACTCTGTGAGCTTTTTACGTGCACGCTCAGTTAACTTCGTCAGCCTCACCATGTGCATCGAATAAGCTCGCCAACGTCTCGCCACTCAACCACGCGAACATCGACGCTACAACCCAACCACGGTGGCCCGTTGACGCGCATCAACCTCCTGCATCAAAACGAGCAGGTCACGTGAGCTGAGCTAATAAATAACCTAACAATTTTTGTGTGTTCATTACTCCCAACCAAATTCGTCCTGCCAATCTTTATGTTTCTGTCCGTGCCTTGGTGAACAATTCAGGTTAACTAGCTAGGCCGGTTAATTCTCTGATAGGAGTTAAATAATTTAATGTGGAGTGGTAAAAGAAAACCCCCACACCATCACCAATCACTGTTTTTCAATCTAAAGTGCTGTACATAAAAGACGCCTCGAAAGCGTGAGCGTTAGAATTTTGCGAAAGGCGACTATGATAAACACCGTGAAGCAGTGAATTCAGTGAATATTTCGAACTGTATTAAGGACATGACCGTGGCTGAGTCATGGTCATTTCTCAGGGACACGGTTATGTCAGCAGTTGATGCGTGTGTACCTGAAATTAAGCTTGGTGGAGCAAAAAAAAACTCAGTAGATGAACAGTACAGTTCTAGCTAAGCTAAACAAAGAAGGAAGCCTACCAGCGTTATTTACAGACTCGTAGCGATGCTGACTATAACCTATACGCAAGAGCTCGAAATCAAGCTAAAGAAAGCTGTCGCATCGCAGTAAAAACCCTCGAAAAAAAATATTGCTAAAAATGCAAAAAAAAAAAAAAATCCGAAAGCCTTCTTTTTGTACGCTAGCTTGAAGTGGTTCAAGATATAGGACGGTATTTCAGATTTGAAAGTTCGTATATCAACGAAAGATATCCTCTGATGAGGGCAAGGCTAACGTTCTTAATCAGTTTTTCCGTAGCGTATTCACTGAAGAGGACTTGAACAGTATTCCAGCTATTGAGAAGCGCCCAGTCAGCTCTAAATTAACAAGTTTTGAAATACAAGAAGAAGAGGTTCTCAGGCGCCTTATTGCTGTAAATCCAAACAAGTTATGTGGACCAGACGGCTGCCGCCCCAGATTATTCAAAGGGTTAGCAACTGTCCTAGCCGGCCCTTTGACGCCATTTTTTCGAAAAATTTTGAACGAAGAGTCTTGCTGGCTGACTGGAAAGAAGCTCAATTGACACCA
This sequence comes from Hyalella azteca, assembly GCF_000764305.2. NCBI lineage: Eukaryota > Metazoa > Arthropoda > Malacostraca > Amphipoda > Hyalellidae > Hyalella > Hyalella azteca. The sequence goes on along the minus strand of NW_025934787.1, from coordinate 20,036 downwards.
TTATTCAAAAAAGGTGACATAAGCTGCCCGGGAAATTATCGCCCTGTCAGTTTGGCAAGTTTCGTTTGCAAGGTAATGGAATCTGTTGAGAGGGATCGATTGATAGATCATTTGACTGCTAAAAATCTCCTATTAGACTGTCAACATGGCTTTATTGCCGGAAGATCCTGCACCACTAACCTCTTGTCGACTCTGAACGAATGGACCCGCCTGCTGGACGAAAGGGTGCCAGTAGATGCAGTGTACCTCGATTTTGCCAATGCATTTAACAGTGTCCCCCATGAGCGGCTATTGCGGAAATTACAGTCTTTGGGAATTGACAGCAATGTACTTAAATGGATCAGAGAGATTTTCTAGTAGGGAGACGACAACGTGTCAGTATGGGTCCGTGTCAGACTGGGCTTCAGTGCGCAGCGGCTTGCCACAAGGAAGCGTTCTCGGGCCTGTTTTATTCGTTGCGTTTATAAACGATCTGCCAAAAGCTGTGTCTAACGTGTGATCGATGTATGCTGACGACACAAAAATTTATAATACTGTGAAGAATACGTAGCAAAAAGTACAGTTACAAGGTGATCTTGACAGGCTGGTTGACTGGGCTGATAAGTGGAAGCTGTGTTTTAACGCTGACAAATGTAAAGTAATCCACCTTGGCAAGAATAATGAACAGCAAGATTACAGTATGAGAAGACACGGTTGAAACGACAGAGAGATGATGTCGAAGTCGACAAGGTCAAGTTAATAAAGCCAGTAAACGACTTGGACTGATCAAGCGCTTTTCCAAGTTCCAAGATGCAGAAGCGATGAAGCGGTTGTTTGTTGCTGTCGTGCGCCCGAACCTAGAGTTTGGAAACGTCGTGAGGTCACCGAAACTTGAAAAGGACACAATATTTAGTAGAGAGTGTTCAAAGACGTGCAACATGGATAATTCCGGGCTTGAAAGGCAAGTCCAATGAGGAAAGATTAAAGATTATGAAGCTTCCAAGCCTCAGTTATCGACGTCTGCGTGGATAACTCATTGAAGCATACAAGTATACTCATGGTTTATACAAGGTCCCAGAAGGATTACTAGAATTTGAAACAAAAACCAACTCCAGGGGCCAAGGAATAAATAAAAAAACTGCGTTGTAACACATCCATATGGACCATACGACAACATTTCTTCTCGCTTCGAGTCACCGACATGTGGAACAGCCTCCCTGATAGCATCGTTGACGCTCCCAGTCAACGATGCCTTCAAGAACAGACTAGACGAAGCTATGCAGGAGCAAATGTTCAGTCTTAAAATGCCTAGCAAATTACAGGCAATAGTCTAGCAGCTATCTCAATCAATCGTTAGTTATGGAAAGATCGGGTTACAAAGGCCGGATCCCTTGTGAATAAAGTCACGAAAAATTCAAGAATCGGCAACAGGCCATTGGCCTATTTATTCAGTGCCGACACTTCTATTCTATTCTATAAGGTTTGCTGTCTTCATTTTGGCCCATTCTGTCACGAAGAACTGTGAACTCTATTTTTATTATTAACACGTTTTTCTTAACATAGCTTCGCGTTTGTTTGTTTGTTTGTTGTTAACATTGACAACGAAAATTAGCCCACTTTTGATTGCTCTAGAGATCTGAAATTCGACCTGCAGGCTATTTTCGCCTAACAATTTCAGATACAATCAGAAAAACTAGCAATTAGAGACCTAAATAAGCTTAATCGAGTAAAGTATATATATATTAGTATATATTCAACGCCGACACTTCTATTCTATATATAGTATGACGTGTGGGCGCTAACGTTATAGACGAGCAGGCGCTGACGCTGCGTATTATCGATACGTACAAGTAAATTGGCTCGCAACAACGTTTTTCATGTGTAGCAACGGACTAAAACGGAGAAAATAAAATACTTCAAAAATTAAAATAACACGTTTTTCTTGTGGACTAAAAAGTAGAAAATAAAATACTTAAAAAAAAAACTTTTTAAAAAAACACGTTTTTCTTGTGGACTAAAAAGTAGAAAATAAATTATGGCTCGCCCCAAAAAACGTGGGTCGGGTTGTACGTTCACCATCAAATTTCCAAAATTCGTGTGTTGTGTGCTTTTCGCTTTAATCATAAATCTGCCCGACACACGTTTTTTGGGGCGAGCCATAATTTATTTTCTACTTTTTAGTCCACAAGAAAAACGTGTTTTTTTAATTTTTTTAAGTATTTTATTTACTGTTGCCCTTGCGGCGACGTTAAAAAAAAATAAAAAATATTAATCAGGTTAGTGACAACAATGACAGAATTAAGATCGGGATAACGGGATACTAAAATTGTAAAGATTAACGAGCCCGAGAAATGCAGTTATGACCGGCTGTGCTAGCTGTCAATTTTGGAATTACTTGCAGTTGATTTTACGCAGTATGCGAAAAATAGTACATTCAGCGCACGGTAGACAGCTGCAATCACTCTTCTTATAGTGCCGTTTAAAATGGCTAGCATCACAATATATGAATAAGTATAGTCTGTCTCCACCAATTACATCAATACTCATCGTTGACCACGCACCTACTTGATGTACGGAAGTATTTGAATACAATATATTTAGTTTAGAAGTACCTAAACACTGAAATGAGTCTATATCATTCCAATACTGAAGAATAAAAATTCGGACTTTAACAATTCTTGGCAAATCCATCCGAAAATTTAGGGTATCTTGAATTTTTTTCAAATATCTTTGCCTCCCTCTATTAGGCTCCAAGTCGTTTTTGTGATTGTTGTGAACTGGTGTGTGTCTGTGAAACTCTGTGTGGAGTAACTGTACCTAGTTGTGAACTGCAGACGCGCGGTCCGGTGCGGAGAGCCAACTGGGCTTTCGTACTCGTTCGGGGCGGCCCATGGTAGCAAAGCAGACTTTTTTTAGTTTCTTACTAAAGTTCAATGTTGATTTTTATAAGTAGATCAGCAAAGTATCCTAGATACCAGCATTATCATTCATAAAATATTAGATTAAATCTTGAGGAAATCAAAAATTAAATGATTCTAAAAAATATATACCTAGTTTGTCAGTGTCAGCACTGTGCCACTGTCAGACAGTCAGAGTCAGACACTGTGCAGACTGCAGACAGCAGTCTGTCAGTCTGTGCTTGTATGCAGTTACCTATGTATGGCTGTATGGGCAGGGTACCCAACTCCCAAGGAAGACTCAAATTTTTTGAGATTTTCTTCCAATATTTTGAACAATTATTATAGGAGCCTTCTCATTCATAAGATCTGATCATCTGAGTATATTATCAACAATTTTTCTTCATGATCAACCAACTCTAGGCCTAGGGCTCAAATGAATTAGCTAGTACCTAGTAGCACTAGCTAGTACTAGTAGCTACTACTACTAGCTAGTTATGATTATGAAGATTGAAGTATTTGGATATAAATCATGTAATTATTGTATATTTGATCATTTTGATGGCTGCAGATGGCAGGATTAGAATTTTTCTACTTGTTTCTGGAATCTCACGGCTCCAATCAATGTGACAAATTTTTAATACAATTGGAATTTGGAATCTCAAATTTTCTATGGCCATGGCAGGCATGGCCCATTTGTGCACTGTTGTTCAGTGACTTCAGTCTTCAGTCAACCTAGATTAGTAGTCTTAGGTAATTCATCTGCCACCAATCCGCTGCAACAAATGCAAGAAGTGTGGAGCCAGATAGTGGTAGCCTATCCCTGGTTGTGCGGCATAGTGGCAAAGCAGAGAGTTTTTTAGACTCTCCCTCAAGTTCGTTTTTGAGTCCTATAAGTAGACCAGTAAAGTATCATGGATACCAGTATTATCATACATAAGAAATTGGTTCAAATCTTGAGTAAATGAGAAAATTAAAAATGAACTGATTCTAAAAAATCTTTGGTTTGCCACTATGTTGTGCGGTGTTGCAGACTTGCAGTTGCAGTTCTGGCAGAAACCTCACAGTTCTGAAATTCGACTCTGGCCAAATTTCAGAATTCGGCCAACGGCCGCAGCTCTAAAGATAGGGTAAAGGTAAACACTCGGCCACGCACACCATATTCTGACACTTTAAGGATACTAGGATATGACAAGAAATGAATGGCTATTAAAAGATAACTGTATGTGCAACTTGAGTTCTGGTTGGTTTATGTCACTCTCAAAACACCACACTATGTGCCACGGTGCCAGCAGGCAGCCCGCAGCAATTGTGATTAGTGAAACATCACAACTCACAAACTGTTGCCAACTTGCCATAGGGTAAACGGGGTATATTCCGTCACATTAAGGACGCATCGAGAAATGAAAAACTATAAAAAATAACAGTATGCGTTACTAGAGTTCTGTTTGCTTTATTTGACTCGCAAAACACCGTACTACACGCCAGCAACAACGAAATGTCACAAAATGTTGCCATATTTATTTAAAAGCCTTTAGAATGGAAACCTACCAAATCCCTATATTTCGTCACTGTGTGTGGCAATATTCAGCACGTGGTGAGGCGTATTACGTCCGCGCATAAAATTCTACTGATACGTAATGCCGTCAGGCATCATCCACGTGTTCTAATATGGAATATATCTACTTGGCGAGCCGCGACTGGATTTTTCGAGCCGTGGTTTTATGGATTTGCCAGCCGTGATTCCATTTCTACGAGCCGTGATTCTATTTCACCGAGCCGTGAATTCCATATCTCGGCCATGAAAAGCCATTTACTTAGTCACGGTAGCTGTAATTACTTTATTAAGTTTACTTCTTTGCAGTCATATTAAGAGACAAATCTTTAACAAACTAATACTTTGTATAATTTTAATTGTTGAGTGAAAGCTGCGCCTGCAGCCTTGCTGGCACGCAACATTTCCAAGTGAGTTAGCCTACCTTATAGAAACTTAGCATACCCATACGTGTTTTAAGCCTATAAGAAGTTCATTTTTTTGCCTGAATAATGTTGTATCGAAAAACTGGTGTAGGTGTATCAGGAATAATATATGAACAGTCAATATTAGAATTCCATCCTGGCCAAGACCTAGTGTTTTGGCATTAGTTTGACGTGCAAATGTATGACGTCACCATTTAAACCATCAACGAACGCATGGAACTAAAACAAAGCTTAATATAAAGGAAAAACTAAAGAGGTGACGGAATTACCCATGATGATGGAATATACCGCGTTTACCCTATTTATGTAAAAGCCTTTAAAATTCAAATTTACAAAATCGCCGAATTCTGACACTGTGTGTGACTAAATTTGGCATATTGTGAGACATTCCGACAACGCTTCAAAACCATAATTCGTAATTCTGACGCCCTGTGTTGGAATTCCGATGCCGTGTGTGAGCTGTATCGGAATACGATGCAGCTCGGTACCTACGAGCTGTGCGTGTATAATTCCGAGCTGTATTGGAATTCGTTTTTACATGTCTAAAACCGTCTCTTAACTTAATCATCTATTAATTTATTTACCACTTAAAATCAGCAAATACAAGTATACTTAAAGGATTCCTAATATATTCATAGACTTATTTAAAAGTCACAAACCATAATATTCTTTCTACACAAACAGTTTATCACTATTTGGTAGAGCAAGGTCAACTATCAACTTTGACATGTGTTTCGATTTTCTCGCTGGGTGGCATGGACTTTTCCCTCTGAGGATCTTGACATTTTCCTGCTAGACCTAGTGTTTTGTGGAAATCTGGCGTGCAATAGTACGACGTCACTAGTTCGACTATCTACGCATGTGTGGAACTAAGTTGAGGGGTGTCGGAATTACCCACTGTGTTGGAATATGGTGCGTTTACACTACCGTAAAATGGGGTAACTTAGACCGGCGGGGTAACTTAGACCACTTTTCGTTTTTTTAACAAAAAACCCCACAACTCAAAAACTATTTGACATAGTAAAATTTTGTAAATGGGCATTAAAGGCCTAATACTGAGTCTACATAACACAATAGAAAGATTTGAAAAGTTTGCATATCTAATAGGTTAAAAAATTAAAAATGTGACCCACAAAAAAAAGCTATTATTTAAAGCCTGTCAGATTACCCCCTCCAATTTTTTTATTAAATAACTCCAGGTTTTGATGCATTGTAGTAGAACTCTTCTAGTTACATATGCAAATGACAAATTTCAGGAAAGTGTCATAGTTTGCAAATAGGGGGTGCCGTCCCCAAATGGGGTAACTTAGACCACCTAATGTCAGCCCTGACGGGGTAACATAGACCGGCTTGGAAGTTAATATAAAATTACCATATTGAAATTACATAAAGTCTATGAGAGGCAGGAGCCAGCAATTTATGGTGAGTGAAGCTAGAGTATAGACCTGTATTTTGCATGTTTCAATTCAAGTTTAATTTAGCTAGTAAAAAAATGGCATCATTTATAATAAAAAAAAGTGGTCTAAGTTACCCCATTTTACGGTACTATCATTATGGCTCAATAATATTAAAGTTTCATTTAATTGAACCCTTTGTATAATTTTCTAACATAAATAATGCCTATACATAACATTTGAGAATTATATAAATGAATATTCAAGTGACATAAAGAGAGGAAAATCTCAAACTTACCCAATGAACCAGAACACACATTGTACAAGGCTTTAGCTTCACAAGGAACATGTTACTTTGTGTACACACAGATTAATGTTGCAAATGAGAAGAATTGCATTAGGGCTCAAAGATACATGAAAAAAATATAACTCAGTACTCACTGCAGTGAGACTGTGAGTGACAGAGAGCACATTTTCTCGTCAACAAAAACTTGAGGTCATGGACGGACGGACAGACAGATGGACATGGTGAGCACAATAGTGCATTTTTCCATAAATGAGAAAATGCGCTAAAAAGTTTTATCCATTCTACTGTTTACAATACTCTACATATATTTGAATTTGAATGTAGATTCTAGTCTTGTAGATGACTCCAATGCAAAAAACACCTGCGCCGTGTGAAGTATACTAAATAAAATTTGACTGCATAGTGGCAATTGGCAAAGCAGAGATTTTTTTTAGACTTTTGATTTCAATTTTAAGCCCTGTTAGTAGACCAGCAAAGTATCATGGATATATTTATCTGCAATTAGCATCATCATCATACATAAGATATTGTTTTAAATCTTGAGTAAATGAGAAAATTAAAAATCAACTGATTCTAAAAAATCCCTGGTTTGCCAATTGCCACTATGCTTGACTGCTAATTTAAATCAAAATGCATCGCATGAAGGCCCTGGTGACAAATAAATATGTCAGAAAATTTCACATTATTCTTCTATTTTTTTCCAAATATTTATGCAATGGTGTTGATAAAATCTCTGAATTATAGCTCATTTTGAAGACCGAACATTTTCCTATCTGATAGATTACTGAAATTTCTTCTGGCATAATGAGAAAGTTTGTTACAGACACACTGACTTCTATCCTAATAAGCCATGGAATTTATTTAAACTTATTTGTTGCCCAGTTTTGCATCTGAAGCTGGAAATGTAATGCAGACAGCTAAACACATTGGCAATTGGGCAGCAGCAGCTGCTGCCAGATGTTGCTAGCTGCAGATCTGCAGTGCACTGGCTACTGTTATAGTAGCCAGGTCGGTGCAGCAGGGCTGTCCCTTTACTGCACGCACATGCTTGCCTTTTTTACTTGTGCATTCATATTTTATGCCAAAACATATAGTATAAATTTTCTCATTCAAAACTATTATGTTGCCCTCCAATGAAAACGAGGGTTCCATTTGCCACCATGCCATGTAGGGTGCACAGCATGGTGGCAAACCAGAGATTTTTTGGATTCAGTTCATTTCTAACTTTCTCACAATCTCCCTTACTTAAGATTTAAACAATATTTTATGTATGATAATGTTGGTAAAAGCCTGGTATCCATGATACTTTGCTGGTATACTTAAAGTAGGTATAGGTATATATAGCTGGTATACTTAAAGTAGGTAGGTATATATGTAGTTATTTGTAGCAGCTGATTTATGAGAATTCTCTGGTCTTCAATGAAACCTGCTTCAAGGAACAAATTTTGCCAAAATATACTAATTAAAGTAGGTATGTGCACAAACCACGTGCAGATCACAACAAAAATACTGAAATGACGGACAGGCAGTTTTCACTACAGCATACGGGAAGCATTCAATTTTTAAAGTCCCACCCAACTGGTAGCTTAATTTGATTGATGTTGGCATGTGTGTATTCTCCCCTAAAGTTATTCTTCCCTAAGGCAAGAATTTGTATATCTAGTAGTTAGAGACAATATTTTTTGTTGTATATATTTGCAGAAATTATCGTGCCAATGATGGCAGCTGAGTATGGTTCAGATGATGGTGTTATTGCTACCAATGATGATGCAACAAGTTGCAAGGCTTGTGCTGTATCCCTAGGCTATTGGAAGGACCCATACCTCCCTCACGTTTACCCAGCTGCTCCTGACAGACGCCCTCCTGAAATAAACAGAGGGTTCTACGCCAGAACTCATTCAATATTCTTGCTTATCCAGAAATTCATCCAGGTGAGCACTGTGAGATATCTAGCTTATATACATTAACTCACTGTCTTGGCTAATTTTATTCTCATAGTAAGTAGGTATTCTGTTTTAATTTAAAATATTTTTCCAGACTCATTAATATTTAGATGTATAATGGCATTGCAATTTACCATAGAAATTATTCCTAAGTTACCCTCTTTTGTTTTTAATTTACTTGTCTGAAATATTTTTGTCTCGCTAAATGATTACTCATGGAGTTGGAAATATAAATTGTGTTTAGCACAATGCAAGTGGAGATCAACTTGAGATGAATTTATCAAAAGCCACATTTTATAAACCAGAATCATCTTGCATCTGTTTTCTATTTGCACAAGATACCAGTCTGTTTTGTATTGATAATCTTAAAACATCATTCCCTCCAATAGAGAATTTTCCACATAAATTCATTATTTTAGTATAATTAACATGGTGTACTGGTATTTAGTTACCTATTGGTTGACTAAGCATCTTATATCATTTTTGATGGTAAGTTTTGTAGAAGGATTAAAAAAGCTTTCTTTAAGCTTTGATCTGATTGCAGATGTCATGTTTGTTTTATTGCCGGGATTGTTTAATGGTTCATATTTACTACCAAAAGATTTCCCCTTCTGATTCTACTCTTAATGATGCATGTACTTATACCTCTTATTCTTGCTCCATGTTTTACAAACATTTATTCCTTTTTTTGACATGAAGGTCACAAAAGGCGACTGTCAGATAGTCAACCTCGGTGCTGGGTTTGACACTCTCTTCTGGCGACTTAAGAGTGCCGGTCACACACCTGTCCGCTTCATAGAACTAGACTTCTCTGAGGTGACTGCTAAGAAAACTCACTACATCCAACGATCCAAAGCCCTACTGCAAGCTATATCTGATGATGGTGGGTGGGGATGTTGGTATATCTGATGGTGGGGGGGGGATGTAGTTGTATCTAATGATGGTAGGTTTGATGTGGTAGACATATCCAGTTTGATTATTGAACAATTTCATTACTATTTATGACTTATCAAAATCTACTCTGATAAATGTATACAACCTGATTTGTGAATTAGAGGTGGTGAGAAGATGTAAAAATATGTGAAAGATCATCTAAATTCAATCATAAAATTTCAAATTCTATATTTTAATTTGCTTCAGTACAAAAAGTAAAATTTCTAAATTATATTTTTGTCCACAGAAAAGTAGGGTGATTTTAATGGTTGTTTGTTCTTTAACCAATAGCATGCACTTCATTTTATTGTATTTTCGACCCTGATCTGCTTTTCTCCTGCAGACTATGACATCAAGCTAAACCGGAACAACCTGCACGGCTTCAGGTACAAGCTCATGAGCACAGATCTGCGGGTCCTATCTGAAGTGGAGGCCAAGCTGGAAGAGAGTGAAATTGACTACAGTTTGCCCACAGCCTTCATTGCAGAGTGTGTGCTCGTCTACATGTGCCCCACTAAGTCGTCACAGTTGCTCAACTGGATCGCTAAAAAGTTCAAGTCTGCATTTTTCATCAATTACGAAATGGTACAGGAACGAAATATATATGTAATTAGTTACTAAGTTGAAAGACGAGCTTCCTTTGGACTTATGATATGATATTTTTTACTCATGATTTGAGAAGAGAATGTGATTTTACTCAGCTCTTCATGGATTACCTTACAGTAAATGATTATTGCAAGCATCTTCACTACCCCAGCCCTTGGATTGAATTTCCTGAAATGAGATATTTACTGCCACATCCATTCTGGTAACTTGCAGAAATATATATTGTACTTCAATTCACATATGTTTTTGTGAATAATTACACAAGTATGAAGACATCGTTCAACAAATGCAATAGGTTTCCTCAGAATTTGTTATGTGGTTGGAGGAGCTTGAGCTTGGTGTTTTGTTTGTAGGGCACAAATTAAGTTGTAAGGAATATCTATATTATTTGAGCAGTTCTATTATTTGCTGTTTTTTGGTATATTTTTGGAATTCCTGAAAGACTCGGATATATTTGAAATTGAAATTCGTGAAAGATTTCTTATTAATTGTATGAAAGCAGTTAGATAAGCCTTTCATTGTTTTAAAAAAGTTTCTGATAGTGACGTGTGAAGATACTTTCAGGTGAACCTTGGTGATCGCTTTGGTGAGGTGATGCTCTCAAACCTGCGGTCACGGCACTGTGACCTGCAGGGCGCCGCTGCCTGCGCCACACTGCAATCTCAGGAAGACAGGTCAGCTGATCCTGGAGCCGTACTTTACACTTCATTACCTGCAGCTGATCCTGGAGCCGTACTGAGTATGCACTTCAATACACGTAGCGGCCGATTTATCGTCTGTGATTGTGGGCTTAGCAGGAAAATCCACCAGTGATTGGCTGGCACAGTTATACTATATAGTTATACTATCTATATCTATCTATACTCTATAGATAGTTATACCTACTATCTATACTATATAGTATAGTTATACTATCAATTTATATATGTAACTATTTTGGTTAGTACTGCACGAGGTCTCTTGTCTACTAAATTTCGAGTAAAGTTAGCCGAGGGAAACCAGAATATTTTGCTCGCATGTATTATGTTCAGTAATTAAAACTAGGACTGAAAAATGCAGTCTAGGTGCAGTCTCCTAGACTATTTAATCCAGATGGACCTAATAACCCGGACAGAAGGCGACATGAATGTACAAATGCTTGCTAATGAGATGGTAAGTTTCTTTAGGGAAATAATGCCAACAGTAAACATAACATTTTGTGTTTTCACCGATGAAAGAATTGTATCATCATGGCAGATGATTAAGAGATCAGATTAGTTGCAGGAGCTCAATTTGTATGACAACAAAGATCACAGAGCCTCTCATCTACTTCTTGCAAGCAAGGGGACGATGACAACTGTTACAACTATTAACCCTAGCTTCTGGTGGTGGTAAAATACAGGATGGTTGATTTTTAAAGAAAGAAACGATTTTATTGATGTACTCCTATTAAAATTCGCCACATATTCCAATACCTAATGACTAACCGCAAGTTGTGAAGACTGCACAGTTGCTCAAAGATATTGATAGACACGGCCGACCGGACGCTTTGATGCTGCTAGATCTAAATTGATAAAAAGTATACATATAACATGCAGAGGCATTGCGCCTCGGCAGCAAAACCGGATGCAGCTGTCGAGCAAATTTGGTAGCCGTTAGAAATTTTCCTTCTTCCAGCTATGGCATCCTCCTAATCAGTCACCTGCCATCAGTCATGAGTTATTCGAATCTAACAATACCTGTACGAGTGACTGTCAGGTGCTGAGCCATAGCAGTTGATGATAATTAAATGTTTATCGCTCCCAGTTGGTCAGTATGCAATACAAATGCGACAAGAATTTCCTTCTTGCTGCGTTGCATTTGAATTGAAATCTGCATCATCAGTTTTTATTTTCAGCATTTCAGTGGATAGCTGCTTGATCATTCCCAGTAAATGTTTTACCCCCGATTGCCGAGACTTTAACAGTAATGATGTAAGAATAAATTCGATCCCCTGTCCCAATAAAATGCTAGTCATAAAGCAAGCTACCATGAAGCATTTAGATTTTTACGAAGTGGTCCTGTTATAAAAGTAATCTGCTGTGCAGGTTTGTGCAAGAGGGCTGGGCGGGAGCTGAAGCAACCGACATGATGGGGCTGTGGGAGAGGCTGCCTCGAGCTGACGTGTCTCGCGTGATGCGCCTCGAGATGCTCGATGAAAACGAGCTGCTCACTCAGCTCTTCTCGCACTACTGCATCACCACGGCCTGGACCGACACCAGATGGACCGAGATTACTCTTTAATTTCTAACGCGTTGTAGCTTCGTGCCGTGCTGTGGTCTGGCGCATCTCATACGCCTTCTGCACAATATTCACTTCTTCCGACATTTATTTAAATTAAGGGATTTCTTATGTAGGTATTTGCTATTGTTATTAGTTCCGAAATCTTAATTATTAGTTCCGGCATATCAGTTATTGGGCTGGCATCCGTGAAATGGAGTTAAGTCCCCCCCTTTTTACTCGCTGTAACGTAGTTTAAATTAATTAAATCAAGTGCCATGAGACGCCGAAGGAGAAATTAAGACAATCATCATTCAGCCGATGCAAAGAATTTATCTCGGCATAATCTTGTTGCTTATTTGAAATGTGGCTGGAGAATCAAACTTCAATTCTAGGTTTTACTTTCGCTGGTCCAGTATGTTGAATATGGACGTGTTAATTAACATTTCAGGGAAAAGAAACGTGAAATTTTCTTTCTTAATTTAATGGCGAGAATTTAATTTAATTTAACTTTAATATGGCGAGTTCCCTAAAAAAATCAAGCAAAATTTCGATGAAATAGACAACGTGTTTTGGTCCGCGATTAAGATGCAAGTGACAATGTGTCGAGAATTAATCTATTTAGCCATATTTTAGTCTTGATCGTTTTTCCAGTAACCAAAAAGAGAGGTGGTTCAGGCCACGTCTGGTGGAGCAACTTAATAGTTTGATTCTTATTTATATTAAAAGAAATCATGCCTGCAGTCGATGTTAAGAAGTCCGCTATTATGGCGTACGTATGTCATAGTAATTATTTTTTTAAAGACAAGACTGGGCATTGTCGGGACGTTGTATCAGGCACTAATATCTTTTTTGCTGTTGTAAGACTATCACAAATATTTACTGGCTTGCTTCTAGTGCATCCAGAAACTTGGAAGTAATCAACTTGAATTTATTCCTTCTTTCTTCAGATTAGTAAGTTTTGAAACGTTCAAATCGAAATATTGCTGTCCGAAATTGCGCAGGCTTATAGTTTACATCTTGCAAGTAGAAATCCGGCTACTATCAGGCTTTGGAAAACGGCAACTGTGTTACTCCTTATAATCCACGGTGCAAAGTATACCTAGTAGAAGTGAATCGTAAACTAACGCTGGTGAGAAAAAGCTATTTGAGGTTTGACGCAGTTTCCCAAGATTCATCAAGATTAAGATCCATACATGATTATGATTCATAAAGTTTCTTAAGATTCATCAAGATCAAGATTCATACATGATTATGATGCATAAAATTCAGTTTCCGTAATATTTGCATTAATACCTTGCATAATTTCCTTGCAATTCGTGAACTAAACCGTGAACTAATCGTGTGCTAGTCCTACACGTACGAAAGCCCCTGTCACATTGCCCTAGAATTGCTCTTTGTCTACGTGATCTCTATTCTCGTAACAGCGTCGTCACAAATCTGTTCTTACTTGTATTGAAATAACTAAAGGCTGTAATGTGCCAAGTTGGTTTTATTTGTATGTATTATCGCTACTCAATTGCTAATAATTGAATTGTAGTCACTACACAAGACGCGCTGCAGCCTGATTCACATTTAATGTGCGAGACTTCTTAGTAAAGCCTGTTATTTAAACTGGGATACTCGACTGTGAGCGATGGTTCTACGAGTGGACATTTGACTGTACATTACCCATCGTTTTATTGTTATTTTTTTTAAGTTTCTTAACGTTACTCTTACGTCACGAACTATTGAAATGTTGGCAGTGCTAAAGTTTAGGCACTTGTATTGGATGACTCAGTATGAGTTCGATTTGTAGTACTTAACTGCAAGTTACTACAAACGTTAATATTTACTAACATTCGTAAAATAAATTCCCCAACAACTGTTTGAGAAATTGAAATTTTCAAATAATCTGATTGATATTTCTATTAATGATATTTGTAATAAGAGTTGACACCTAGTCTAATTGATATTGAACAGGCTTGGAATTGTGATGTGAAAATATGACTCATGAGCGATGTCGTTTTGTCGTTCAAGAATTTATATTTGAGCGCCATAGATTAGTTCACGTTAATCTTGAACACGTTGCTTATATCAGGCAGCAATGAACTACTCATTATTCCTTGCTAATGTGCTTCCGTTGTGTTGTATAATCGTAGCAATCCTTAACCTCATTGTTGTATATACTTCTTAGTGGCTGCTTCCAGTCGCCTATGAATTAGCTGTCGCATGTGCTTTGTTGTCTAGGGCACTTTACGTCGACATCTCACATATATCAAGGATCAAAGTTTTCTCTGCACCGGTGTTAACTTTTCCAGCTATACTTTATTTAGCGATGTTAAAACACGCACTTATAATACACTTGATCTGTAGTTAAAAAACTCCGTTTACCTTGGCAGCTACCGTCAGGTAAAATAAATGATCAATGCTGCTTATTTGCACTTGAGAGATATCCCTGGTGACCAATTATTAGCTGGTTTTCCGTGGGAGTTGAGCTGTATAATTTGTCTACAATTGCCGTTCTTAATTACTTTCTAAGGAATATCTTCTGGTTCGTCGATCACTGGACGGCAAGTTTCAGCTCTCCATTAGCAATCTATATAACCAACGTTGTCTTAAAAAATATTGTTTTAAGGTATAACTATTTGTATGAACCATTGTATATCAGTTAAGTGATTAAGTTTAATATTCGGGAAAAATTTTCAGTCATTTACTATGAATTGGTTGCTTATTTGTATGAATATTCTTTCCATAACCGTTAATTCATCATCGACTGAAAACCTGTTAGAGCAATATTGCTCCATTAGAATTCTGTCTGTTATCAACTTTCTTTTATAACAGGTCGGAAAGATTAGCTTCCAAGTTCATAGATAAACTTGGATCTGAAAATGCACTCATTCAGCGCTTGGTTCATTCGAATAGTCTTCTCAGAAACTGAACTTTTCGAAGTGAAAATACGCATAGATGAATGCAATCTAAGTGAGGGTTCACTTTAATTTATATGTATCAAGGCAAAATCTGCAGGCTTGCGACAGTCCTTATCAACCGGGATTCAATACATTATTTTTCCTATTATAGAGAGATCTCTTAATTATCTCTGGTCTCCTATCAAACGCACGGTACTTTCCGTTGCAATTTTTGAAATGTGCTTTACCGAGAATATTCTTCTACTTATTGTACTTTGAAAATAGCGTAGTTGAATCATCTGGTGATTAGCGAAAATAGTGAATGCAACGATGCCCAGCGAGAAGAGGTAAGCAACACATAGGCTCGTGTTCGATTCTTTCCCTTCATTTGCTCCCTCTGAACTAACTTTATTTTCCCGGATCTTTGTTATCGTCTGTAGTATGTGGGTTAGCTAGTTCATAATTTGTACATATTTTACTCGCGCGCGCACGTAGGTAATTTCTCTCCAGATTCTATTTTATGAACCTGACTTTTCAGATGATGCATGGCTTCGAATTTCTGTACATTTACTAGATGTCGAGAGAGTGCTTGCAAGGTCCAGTGACTTCAGTCCATTGTGCGCCTGATCTTCTCAAGTTTCTGATGCTATCTATTTCCGTACTCAGTAGGTTTAGAATAAAGTAAGAACCTTTAGTCTCTATCTATTGGTCATGAAATTTAAATGTTAGTGAAGAAATACTTTCAAAGCGGCTCGCAAGAACAGCTACTTGTACATTTACCCTGCTAACCTACTTGCTATGATGCATTAGTCACTGATTTACTATTGCAGTTAACTCTTTTAATGAACACCATGCAATGCTAAGCAGGAATACATTGCACTGCGTTTGGGCGAGGCAATAAAATTTCAAAGCTACCGTGATGTAACAATGGAAGCTTGTTTTCAATTCGTTGCAAATGAATGGTCGTTTTCTATTTGAGATGGCGACTCTGTACTCACTGATAAGTTGAGTAGAACTCTTCGGCCACGAGCCTTTACTATGTGTGCTGATTTCTTCCCGCTTCTTGCTTCGATGTCGTGTCGTAGCTCAGCTACTATGTTGTGTGTTGTAGCTATTCGAGGTAATCGTGGTTAATAATAAGACTGCAGCGTTAATTAGGGTACTTCTGTTGAGCTTTTATCGATCTAGTCTGCCTTTTGTGGTAATCCTTGTAGTGGCTTGCAAATCTTGTGGTTCTACTACAAATCGTTGTCGATCTATTTGTATATAAAATGGATATATATTTGTTTGTGACTGTGATATGAAGATGTGACGATATATAGACTCCGCTGAATGGATGTTTCACGAAAGAATCTACTCAAAACCGCCTATTAATTCACCTTTGTCTCCGAGGATGCCAAGTAATATGAACGGCTCCTAAAATCATGACGATACGAATTAAATCATTCGCACTGAAGAGAGGAAAAAATTCTCGCGGAATTTATGAATAAATTGCCTTGACTCTGTAACTTGGTATTTATTCCATCGGAATTTCGAAGGAAGGTTCATAAGCTGAGGAAAAAGCAAGAATATTGTTATGACTCGCAAGTTGTCTGCGTTTCTTGCGGCTTTACACTTGCTGCGGCTTTACACTTTCTTGCTGCTGCTGCTCTCGCGTTGCCTATTACAAATATTGACGAGATGTTCGCGAGTTGCAAGTGGTTAAAGTTCCCATAGTCACAGGGTTATTAACGCTTTGTCTGTTGCTTGAAGTTCCCGTTGCCACTCATTTGAAAACGAATAGATTAACGTAACCGTTGACAAAAGGTAAAGTGAAGTAACAACTGAACACTTCAACATGAAATAAGATAATAGGTTTATAGAACAGGAATGATTGATTATATATTTAACATTCAATTGTGAAGCAATCCGAAAGAATTTTTACATTCTCAGATAATCGCCCTATGCGGACGAAATGACTCTTATGAAATTATTGAGAATGAAACGTGACTTTACATTCAAGTTTAATAGCTCACTTATGCTATAAAAACGAACGCGCACGTATAATACAATGTACTCTGCTGGGCGAAACCGCAGGTACTAGTGATATACTAATTATATTCGTTATAAATAAAGGAAACTATTGCGTTGGCATCTTCGATAAGTGAAAATTCGAATATGCAATAATGTATTCACGTCAAGCTCGTCAGACATCGCGAGCTTCGAGGCGGTGCGCCCAAGATCAATGCTTTTGTAAACGCGAACTTCATACTCTGTCATGGAGAAGACATCATTCCGTGGTAATAACTTTTGACTGCACCACCGATAGGTACTTTAATAGACTGGTAACCACCAAATACACAAGAAATGATGAAATAAAAGCTTTCAGTATATGCGATCGTACAACATTGGTGCTCAGTCTAACAGAAACGAAACGATGCAATACGAAAGCGGTTCATAAAATATAACTCCACACGATCATTACAATAAACTTTCACACTGAGGAAGCACGGTATATGAACACGTGACAAATTCACTAATACTTATCATTCACATTCATTATTCACTTTTCAACCAGCATTGATACCAGCTGATGCCAAAATAATACGGAAGTTAAGCTTATGCTATCCAAACTCCCAAATGAGACGTACCATCAAAACGTTCAACAAACGTACCTCACCTACATCATTGGGCAGTCATGTGTTCGGGTTATAAGGATAAAATATCACGTTCACACATGAATTTAGTATAGAAAATATAATTATTATATAAGGGTACTTAAAGCTAATATTTCTTGACAGCCTTGCGTATAAGAGCCATCCTCTGCTTATGCGCCTCTGTGGTGGGCGCCCGCTTGTACGGCCGCAGCTCCTCTGTGCCGAACCCAGGGATCCACATGTGCCACGAGCGCTCTGATCCAGCACAAGCACGTTTATCAATTATATAATTATGACACAATTATATAAGGTAATTATGTCTTTATGAATAGAAATTTTTCGACTTGCATACCAAATTGATTCAACAACAATAACAGAATGCTAGTATTAAATACATTACTACTTCACGGTCAGACGTGCATGCTGTGCCATATGTGCAGGTCTCCTCAAAAGCCCCAGTTAGCCTGCCTCACCTAAATACATGTGCAGGTCTCTGACGTCCAGTTAGCCTGCACCACAGCCTGCCTCACCTAAATACATGTGCAGGTCTCTGACGTCCAAGGTACGCGCGCCTCTGTGCTTGGCCAGACGGCACGCGGCGTTCACGCTCGACTCGATGAAGTCGTCAGCAATGGCCAGCAGCGCCTCCTCGACCTCCTCATCCAGCTGCTCGTTGGGGTCCACCTCCCGCACCAGCTCTGTCAGTCTGCTCCTGTTCACGACCTGCAGAAATGAGGGAACTGGAGTCAGAGCTCATCAATAAGAATCTGGTCTGCTTTACATCAAATATTTTGTTATCAAGAACTTAAAAGTAAAAAAACATCAAGTAAATTCACCAAATATTTATTGAAAACATTACTATTTTATTATAACTCATAAGATTACACAAAAAATGCCTATATAACATGATTATAAAAAATATCTTAATTAACTTCTAAATTTAATTGTTTACATTAATTGTTCAAAAGAATGGCAGAATGAAAAATAAATTACATTCTGGGACATTTATTGTATTAAAGTGTCAGTGAAGACTCACGGGCGTGAGGGACTCTGATGGCAGTGAAGGTGCAGGGACTGGCACAGCCTGAGCCATTTTGGGAGGAGCTTGTTGCTGCTGCACAGGGTTTAAGCCAGGCTATGGAAATGAATGATGAATGAAAACATGCACAACTGAAAGCATGAAAAGATATGAAATGCCAAATCACTCAATGAGAATTATGTCTTTGCATGAACAATCACTTTGCATGAAAAGCAAAGGAAAGAGAGGAAGTGGTATTTGAGAAGCCATAGAGCAGTACTCATGTTTAAATTATATGTCAGTGTTTGATGATGAAATTATCTTACACCTCAGACCTAACTTTATTTTAATAGAAAACCATAGAGATGGAAGTCAGCCCGTTGCAAAGAATGTGAAATTTTCTAGAAAAATATGTGAAGTATAGCATTCTGTAGTATTCTGGTTTTTACAATATTTACTTTAACTTTCTGGTTTTTACAATATTTACTTTTCTCACATATTTACTGGATAGTTTTTGCTGACCATCCCTCAAAAAAGATTCTAAAAATATTCAGGATTATCCTGAAACAATTTATGAATCAAAACATCTCAGATAATTTAATCAAGTCAGAAATAGCTTACGTGAGCTCATACAGTACCTTGCATGGTCAATTTCATTGCCTGCAAGCGACTATTGACTATTAGTCATACTTTTTTCAGATAAAGTCACAGGTAAATTTGCATCAATATCAGTCAAGGATTTGTTTGAATGTATAATTAATAATAACATAAAAAAAATCTATTAATGATTATATGGAACAAAAATTTGAATAGGACCAGCAGTAATTAACAAAGAGGAGGCAGTACATAAAAAGCCATTAAATAAACTCAAATAGAATATTTAAATAAAAACTTTTCAGTTATTGCCATTGTTACATCAAAGAAAATGATCAAACCTTATCATGTATATGTTCCAACTTCAAGAAAAATGTTAAATAGTTAAATGGATAATGGGAGCAGTAATTTGAAACAAAAAAAAAGTTTTATTAAATAATAACACAGAGATGGTCCAAGTTAATTTTGTTTCTATGTAGCTGGTATTTAACACAAACCTGATTTTGGATGTTGTTATTTACGAGAGATATGCTTGAGCCATCCTGCAGCAGGGTTGTAGCCGGGTGGTTATTTCAGTATTTTTCATCGCAAACCAAATCTGTTATTCATTTGTTCACTCATTG
>NW_025934786.1:0-29190 GCF_000764305.2 Hyalella azteca | reverse complement strand
CACACGACGTAACAAGGCGCTGTGCCACACGACGTAACAAGGCGCTGTGCCACACGACGTAGCAAGGCGCTGTGCCACACGACGTAACACACGACTGTGCCACACGACGTAACACACGACTGTGCCAACATCGGCGACGTGATCAAATACCAGTAAATATTATATATTATTCGCTCGAATTATAACGAGTTGAGTGAGATTCAAGAGGAGTTATCTTGATAACGAGAAGCACAAACAAACAAACAAAGGAGTACATGGTTTACCTTATCAATTAAGAGAGGCACCAGAGCCAGCAATGTGGGTGATCTCATAAGCAAGAATGACTCATGTTTCGTGCTTCGTGTTCATGAGCAATGGGGGAGTAAACAAAACAAAGTTTACGTCTAACTTCGGATGATTCAAATGCTCAAGTATTCATAACAACACTGACCACAATATTGCAAGAACTCACATCCTATGCATGCATGAACGGCTGGAGAATTACAGTCGTCGATGTGCGCGTCTCAAATATTTGAAGCGGAATTCAAGTTTATCAAATTTGACAATTTTACAGAAACCAAAGTGGAAATGTAACAAAATAATTTGATACCGAAATTTGGGATATTTTTCCATTTTGTACAAGCGTGAGGAAATAGTTCTGTTTCTAGTGAAAACATGGATGGTTAGGATGGACATGGAATTAAAAACGTTTTGGAGAGATCGATGACAATGGGGATAGCCAAGATAAATCAAGTATGATCTGTTCGCGAATTGTAATCATTGCAACGTAATAACGCAATAGAATCAGGATTGTGTGATTGCTCGCAACCGCGAAGTATGCAGAGTTGCATGCAGCACGGCAAGCGTTGCGGTACGCACGCTCCTTGTACGAGGACGCCTACACCACGCGAGTTGTGCAACCTGTCGAGGTTCTGCTGGACTCGAAGCCTGGGTCTATACTTTCAAAAAAAGTTAAGAGATCGTAAGTTAATCAGCCAATCATTGACGGTCTTTCAAGCAAAATCCACCAATCATAGACAAGAAAATTGAGCGTAAGTACTTACGTTCACTTAGCGAATTTTTAAAGTATGGCTCCCGCGAACATATTGCAGGGCCTGGACATGAGTTAGGTTTAAACATGATTTGTGATTAAAAAAATGTTTGAGCGTCGTGCATAGAAAGCTGAGTCATCAGAGAACAATATTTCACAAAGTGTTGTGATCATAAAATGGTTAATTCTTTCCAAAATAACAAACTGAGTTGTGAATGTGAACTTCGCAATCTCTAAGGCTGATTGCGCAATTAGCCCACGTATTGTAGTCAAAAAGCTCGTCTACATCATGCAAGATAACTATTCCGTCACCGAATTACAAATTAACTTTGAATAATTGCATACCAGAATGAAGACATTTAAATAATGTTGAATAGCCGAATCACTTATTCATGGCATCGCTAACTCTGCCATTTATTCACAAATGAAGAAATGAATATATTATCTTGAACACGTGAGTTTCATGCCAACATTCAATTGAAATAATACATGAATATTTCTGATTGTCTTATTACAATAGGGAGGTTAAAACAAAGTAGAAAATAAAAATGCAGGCTCAGCAAATTTCAGTGTTAATTAATCTCCATATTCCTTCAATGGAGACCAGCAGCAAGAATCTTAAGTTCAGTCACGTCCGATGACGTGACCGGCAATGTTGCAGTCGAACAACAATCGGCGTCGCAATGAACGTTTCGTGGGCAGGAACATGTAATGTTGCAACACAATCAAGCTCCGGCATGCCACTACAGAAAAAATATAACTCAGCATTCACTGCAGTGAGTGACAGAGAGCGCATTTTCTCTTCGAAGAAAACTTGAGGTCACGGACGGACAGACGGACAGGACATGGCGAGCACAATAGCGTCTTTCTTTCATAAATGAGAAAATGCGCTAAAAAGCTGTAACAACGTTAATGATCAAAGGCGTTTCAACGGCAAATCAATCCGGCTATGTCATGAAACAATTATTTTGTTTTGAACAAATATCATTAGCATGGATGCAGCTAAATACCTTTTATTTCCAATAATTAACCAAAACAGATAACCGAAATAAAAATATAATATTGAGATATGTCAGCGTATTGCCGTCGCATTGATCCGATACCCAGGGATCATTTCTTCTTGTACGTATCTCAGAACATCGTTAGATGGAGAACACGCGTCCCGAAAACACCCGCTTTGAAAGGAGCGAGGTTAGTTTATCAACAATAGCAGAAAAGTAGGGAATACAGTATATTGAAATTTTAAATGCTTTCGTCGTGAAAGAAAAATATGTGGGGCTTAGATTTGTTTCCAGTAAATATTATTTAGAATCAATCAAGTTTTAACAAAATTTGTTCAGCAAACTAAATCTATAAAAGCTATGCAGTTCCTTTGATACATAAAGTTCGTTATCTTTACAGGAGATTAAAAATTAAATTTAAAACTGCAAATATACGTGATACTGAAGTTCTAGACAAGCAGCGGAACTGATTTGACAACTTTCACCAGTCCAGAAGCCCTTTCCATCAGACGATTCAGTCACCTTTTGACGTCTAATATTGAAACACGCGAGGTTTGGTGGTGCAATCTCCGACTCTCTGGATAATTGTAGGTATTTTCATAATTAAAATAATTCCACAAATAAGAACATCTGCAAGGAATTTTGTGGGCTCAGATGTCCAAGCTAATGAAAACTATGTAATGGGAATAGTTGCCTAAATAATATTTCTCGGCGAATAGGTACCCTACTGCCTACAATACCTAACTCGTTGGAACTTGGAACCATGGGCAGTTGCTAAGACCTGCAATGATGTGAACGATGCAGAATCGAAAGTTTACAATGTAGTTAGGTTATTACGTCACGATAACGCAGCGTTCACACCACATCGGCTGCGGGACAACAAATTAGTCCCGCATGCGATGCCAGGAAATAGGAATCAGGATCCATCCTACAGCGATCCTCGCCGAAAAAGAGGGAAATTAACTCTGGAAGGACGGCACGATGGCATTTCATGAAGTCTTACCTTTAATAGATGATGTCTTGAAGATATGTGATACTGTGACTGAACTTCAAATGACCTTGTGAAGGAGCAGTAATGCAGCAGGCGGAAACACGACGAAAGCAAATGTGTGTCACACCTCCACGCTCAGACGCTCAATGTGCACTGATGACGGTTGCAGCGACCGTCACAGCGAGCGGCACAGCGAAGAAGTAGGGGCGAACGACGGAAGCCTTTGCCGGCAGGGTTGGGCGGGAAAAATGAGAGGTGACGAAGGAGTCTGTATGATAAGTTTGTGGGTAACAATGATGATATGACCAAGAGAATAGTTCACACCCTGCATAAGAAAATATTGGTTGTAGGAATCAATTAACGTCGTCGTAGGGACATAGCTGTTACTCTGAAACACCAATAATTTTTTGCTTCATATACACGGAATGAAGAATATTTCAAGAAAAAATCACAGAACGTACGAATCAATCAGAAAAAGTACGAAATCACAAGAATCTATCATGAAGATGCATTTTTAATTCAGTGAATATTAATAAGCTTGAATTTAAACCTGTTTCAAATGTGTCTTCATGATAATTCTTGATTTGTACGTTCGAATGAAACTGATTCCTTTAGATTTAAATGATTGCATGCCGCACTTACCCCCACCATCAACTCTCCAAACTTCCATTTTTTCTTCAGATCCCGACTGTGCCAATCAAATCAATCTAAGAACAATATGTGCTTAGTAAAATTTATCGCTTGAAAGTCTGAATAACATTATGAAGATCAGTTTCTCTTAAGAGACGAATGACAGAAAAACTGGGAACACGTTTGTCCTGTTTCTGTGGCTGCTAAAGAGAAGCCATTTGCAAATAAAAAAAACGAATTTTGAGAAAATGAAAATGGTGTATAATTATAGTTCTGACTCGATACTATCATATTCGGACTTTAATGAACAAATTACTAAGTTTTTGTGCTTGGCCGTTAGTCGATCAAACTAATCAGCTTATTGACTAAGTTCTGTGTTGAGTACTCCGCTCAGGTCTCATTTTCGCGGCCTGACTGCAGTGACTTAAATGGTGCTCATCGGCAGTAAGTTAATGTGGTTTATGTTAAGGAAAACCCTGTATAGCGCCACATACTCAGCATTATTCGATGTTTAAAATACTTCCAAGGTTAGAAATTTAGCACATTTGAAATTTCAATAAGAGATGCCACCAATCAAGAAAACTTCAGAACGAATGATCGCTGCAGATATTTGAAGAAGCTTGCTAGTCATTAACAGAGCCCAAATGCCTCGATAAAGTTCGGTTTTCTTCATTCCTTAGCTTTTTGAGGGCTTGGTTCTTCATTAAGCCCCTCACGCGCGGACATGTTTCCAATATTAAGCAGATGGCTAGATAAAGCCGTAGCGCTTCGGTACAAATTTTATTACTCGGTTGGCTTCGAGATCGTTCCGGTTTTAGTGAATACTACGGACGCATTATTTTTTGAAACGCCTATAAAGTTTAGACGCTTTCACTCACTTCACTGAAACTGAATCAACTTGAATTAATAAAATCTTAACTCAAGTTAACAATCAGCATATGTTCAGTCTTAAAATGCCTAGCAAATTACGGACCAGGCAATAAGTCCAGACGAAGCTATGCAGGAGCATATGTTCAGTCTTAAAATGCCTAGCAAATTACGGACCAGGCAATAAGTCCAGCAGCTATCTCAATCAATCGTCAGCTATGGAAAGATCGGGTTCCAAAGGCCGGATCCCTTGTGAATCAAGTCACGAAAAGTTCAAGAATCGGCAACAGGCCATGGGCCTATTTCTTCAGCGCCGACACTTCTATTCTATTCTATCATAGTTGTCATTCGTTAACGTAATGGTTATTCTCATCCTAAACTTTTCATGATGAGAACTTTTCAGGATGAGAATAACAATGTGGTTACTTTTTAAGATGAGAACAACGTGGTTACTTGTTGTAACCATGTCGCCAGTTATCCGCTTAACATTAGCTCCGAAATTTTCGGAAATGTTAATTTAAAATGCCGTTCTGGCATTTAAATTGAACGTTTATGAAGCCTAGGTTACTTCTTTTGTTCGATGACAACACACGGCCAGTTAACTGCCTGGTAAACATCCCAAGTTTTAAGCTGAATGGCTCCTAAACAATTCGAAGCTGCATGGTCTTAGCGTGACTTGTTCTGTGCTCGTCACATTATGAATGTTTTAAGATTATCTCACTATTATATATTATCCTCCAGAAGACAATATGTGTCTATTCTTGTATATCTAAAATTGTTTTTTTTTTCGCTCACTCGTTCATTTGAAGGCTAACATACTATTTTGGATGAGAATTCTTGTTGTCGACAATATTTCCCAGCAAACTTTTCATTTCCCGAGGTGGTGGCTTCCATTAAATAAGGTACACAATGGCGCGGGTTACTTACTTACTACACTTTGTTTTAGGTCTAGGAAGTGTCATGTAATAACTTACTAATGTCCATATACACAATGTAATTAACAGACCAGAGTATAAGCAAAGTGGCACAGAGACATAACATGCATACAATACTCGACGCTACAACGAACGTAACGAGTCACCTTGAATTGGAAATGAAACTTCACATCGAGCCAACATTATGGCTGGCCTAAAACAGAATTCTATCCGTGATCCAAGCGACTCCCCCTCTTGCTTGTCGTGAATGTGTTTGAATGATGTGTGGTTACAAATTACGGGCGAACTAAAATAAAGCTTCTAAATGATCAGCGGCTGCACTAACAAGCAGTGCCAATATGCTGAACCCTGCGTACGGGAAGCTCCAATGACACTCAACACCACCCTCCCTGCCACCACCTCAACACCACCCTCCCTGCCGCCACCTCAACACCACCCTCGCTGCCACCACCTCAACACCACCCTCCCTCCACCCTCCCTGCCACCACCTCAACACCACCCTCCCTGCCACCACCTCAACACCACCCTCCCTGCCAACACCTCAACAGTCAACACCACCCTCCCTGCCACCACCTCAACGCCACCCTCCACGCCACCCTCCACGCCACCACCTCAACACCACCCTCCCTGCCACCACCTCAACACCACCCTCTCTGCCACCACCTTGGTATTCTAATGGCGCTCCACGGAAGGGCTCTCAAAGTAAAAAAAAACTGTACAATATCACGGGAACGAGCGCTTGTTAACAAGGGAGTCTAAATTAACATAGAATTTCAAACCGTCATAATTAAAATAAAAAGCAGGCACTATATAACCGGTATAGCGCAAAATTGTACCCCGATATAGTTGCCCTTCTACTAAATTGACGTTGTTTTGCCTTAACGTGAAGATTCAGCAATTATCGGCCCAATCCTTGCTGCATACGATTTGGCTTTGCAAGTTAAATTGCAACGGATGTCTCATTCGCATAAAAAGTAACTTAGATATTCATGAAATGATAACTTAGATGCTGGCGCGCCTCAATATTGTAGGTTACTTCATTTACAGCTCTGCATCAGTGACTCATGAACTCTGTGAGACGCCCTGAGTAGGACAACGCGTTAAAGCCTATTATTATATAGTATACGATATATACCGTGTAAATTGGCGGTATATAGTATACACTGTATTATACACGCCATAATTCATGTCCAGCACAAATTTGTCCATTAAACACGGACGGAAGGTTCCGCTCATTCAGGTCAAAAAGTCACTTAACTGAGTTATGATGTTTTGAGGTATTAACAATAACACTTTCAAAAAATTTAAAGTCATTTATTATAGCTGGTTTCTAAATATTAATAACATCAAATTTGAAAATAAATTTATTAATTTTTCAAATAAATACATTAATTCAGAGCGCGAAGCCACGCACTCACGTTTCCATATATTATTTACATCGTCATTCAAAAATGTAAGACGACTTTATTTCTATAATAAAAAATATTTCTTAACTCAACAAGTATCGCGGACTGCGATATTAAATGAGGCGTAATGAGTTAGATAGCCAGTAAATTCTTACTCAACAATAAATATATATTATTAAATTAATTTACTTTATTCGAATACCTATAATATATTCATGTCCACAGCCCTATGAATTACGTTAGTGTTTTTGTTTGCGGAAAATTGCTACACTTTAACCCCATCTAGCTCTTTTAAGTGACTAGACTAAAATTTTAGGAATAAAGCGATTTTGGGTTTCGTCAATCGCGCTCATATAGATTTTTTTACGTTCCTAAATCAACAACTTTCTTTTATCCTAATGATATAATTCATTTGCAAGGAAATTAATGCGTTTAGACGACGCAAGAAAATCACCTCACCACGTAGCTTTTACTGCCGGGCTTGGCAGCGTCCTGCAGAAATGGTGGAGTGGTTCCCGAACTCATGTCGGTTTTCTGGAAGCTGTTTTCCGTTGAAGAGAAAAGCTTCTTCGAAGGACGAAGAGAATCATTGAACGATTCTTCAGGCTGATGGTGAGTGTCGCTGATGAAAGCAAACCTACTGTTGATGTTCGTTGGCCGCACCCCAACACCTCTGCGTCCACGAGTCTCCTCCATAGCAGCGCGGTTGCTTGCCAACTCGAAAGCATTCAGTTTCCTTGTCGGATTTTCCAACACTTCGCGTTTTCTAAATAGACGCGGTTCTTCGTTTATTTCTGTAGGAAGTTCCATATCCTTGATTGAATCCAGGATTATCCTTGAATCCAATGAACTATAAAACTTCTGGAACGGCTTAAGTTCGTACTGTCTAGCAAAAGTATCAGAAAAATTGTGAGTTTCAGACAGAACAGGCAGATGAGATGAGTCTTGGGATGACCGCGATTTTGTTTTGATGCAACTTGGCGTATAGTGAGACTCGCGGTTGCCGTTTGCACCAACGTTGTACACAGGAGAGGGGTCAGGGGTCAGATGATCCCATGACATCGACGCTGTTGTCGGGTCAACGATGTCACGAGAGTCAAGCAACGAAAGGCTTTCTTTGATTTCTTGTAGGCGAGTGGAGTCTTCGGCATCGTGGCTGGCGACCACAGCAGCTGCTGCGCCCGCTGCTGACGGAGGCGATGGGGTTGAAGTTGTCGAGATGGACTGAAGGGATATTATCTGGGCTATTTCGGCCTGCAATGTTAAAACAATTTTCTTACACTGGACTCAAGGATATTTGACTAGCTTCCAGCAATGATTTGTAATTAAAATTTAAAACAAAGGGTATTTTCATAAAATTGCAAAGATGACTAATCATCTAGTTAAACTGTGAAAGCGTAAATTTGACAAAGGTAATAAATTTACCGAAGAAAGTAATTCAATTAGTTATTCGCGTGAGGTTCCACGCAAATATCACAGAACCATCAATCTTATACGTAGCCAGTTACGACTACAACAAATCAACTCTTATGGCACGGATAAATTATTAAATTTTCAAAAAATACTCACGTCGTCCTTTTCTCCGTCTTCCGCATTGGCAATTTCCGACTGCAGCAAATCTTTGAAACTATAATTCATCATTGGCTGGAGATGGGATCTCAAAGATGGATGAGGATCACTAGCCGGCTGGTGAATCTGTCCTCTTTGATCCAGCGGAGTGTTGGCGGCTGATATACGCACAAAACGCGAATCGCCCAACGAAGACGAGTCTTCCAACATTTTCGAATGAGGCTTCAGCGATTGGACTGACGAGTGCGGACTGCCATGGTACAGAAGTGAGACGCGGCCATTATTTCTCGTGCCGTGTAAGTTCGGCAGAGTGTTGTAAAGGCTTGACTCGGGGCGGGAAACGTTCACGGCATTCCGAAGACCTTGGTAAATATAGGCTCGTCCAGAGTGAGAGGAAGTAGCGTTATCTGGACGAAAACTCGGCAGCTGATTGTCAGTCTTGGGACAAGATTCTACCCATATGTTTGGATTGTCAGCAACCGGAATCTCATTATTGGAATAACGTGTGGTTTCTTGAGAGGTCGGACAGAAACTTGTAGCGCCCGCTAAGGATGAGGATGGTTGTACAGAATTGCGGACATCCAAAACAACGTTTTGATGATACCTGTGTTCCTTAGATGCCTGGGAGGTCTGATAAAAATTAAAGCTGTAAGTGAAATAAGTTTAACTATTGTGAATGAAATAAAACATAAAATCAAGAAGAAGTAGTAGTAGTATAATGATTTGCTAGCGCTTCAGCTATCAAGCTATTGCGCACAGGAGGTCAAAAGAGAACATCGCCAGCAATGCGGAAGGTCTCAATTATATATTTATTCAAAGTCTCAAATTAATCATCATGCACCCACAAGGGGCAGAAGGCTTCCGATGTCCAGCTCGCTGAAGCTGGCTGGAAAGAAGCAGCGTTAGCATCTCAAAGAAACGAAGTGACAAGGAGGGACACGTGAAAAGCAACAAAAATGAATACTCTCGTACAAGAGGTCGCTTACACGGGACGTCGGCCGCCCGCACTATAGAGAGAGAAAGAGAAGGGAAATGTAAGGAATCCTACCTACATAATAACTTATTGCAAGGAATTCTACCTACATAATTCTACCTACATAATAACTTAATGCAAGGAATCCTACCTACAAAATAACCCCCACGACTGAGACCCGCAGTCAGACACCGCGAGCTCATCGGTGGGGCGCTCAGGGACAATCCCCCTAGGAACGCGAAATAAATCCCATAGGACTTCTGACGAGCACAGACACCCGTCAGAAGTCCCCCCTGAAGGGACATAAGAACAACTGTACGGGATAATCATTCATCCTGTATTAATATGAACTGTGCATCAATTATTATGATGAGAAAAAAAATAACTGAAATTCCTCAAGTTTTGCTTGTCACAGATGTACGTTCAGAGTTCTGAAATATTACTTACTTGGAGGCGTGGAAGATCAGAATGACTGGAAGAAGACTCCTGTTGTCCTTTGTTCACCGTATCACCGCTTCTCTTTAAAACTTTACATTTCACTTGGTCAGGAAATCCTTGCATTGCCCGCTCAACAGGAGCTTTGCACGACTTTTCTTGCAGCTGCTGGGGCTTTCTTTCTAAAGAGTCGTAGCGCTGGTAAGTGCTCCTGCTGCCATCAGCCGAGGTGTTCCTGCTCGAGCTGGCCAGCGGAGGGCTATCTTCGACCAATGCTTTCTGCTGACGGTGGGCAGCGCAAGGCACAACTCTCAGTCTGTGACTCTCGCGGTCTCGGGGCACGGCACGATCAGGGAGAACTTTTTCATGCTTGGTCTGTCGAGGAAGTCGGCCCGAGCGATTAGCTCTGTATGCTTCATCTGGCTTCATTTTCTTGTCATCATCTGACTCAGAACATGAAGGGATTTTAGCATACACAGAATTGGAGTTCCTACGGTCGGCTCCGCGGGGTTTGTGACGCGTTCTTTTTACATCGAAAATAGTATGTGCTATGTAAGCTGAAAATCCCCCAGGTTTGTAGTAACTGTGGCCAAAACCTTTACACTGATTGTCTGCGTCGTCTTCAGACACGGGATAACCGTCTGCTCCAGACGCGTTTGGCTTGCATACTCGATGATTGCAGATCCTATCACTTGTACCCCTCATAGAAGTGTTTGGGATTCTTTCATATTCCCCTCTAAAACCAATAGTTTTGACTGGTTTCACCCTCGAACAGTTTGTTCCTGAAAATGTATCGGCACCTTTTTCCTGCAATTCGATGGTGTTTGGAGCGAAAGTATTCAGCGCGGTCAAACGTCGGTTTTGTTGAGGGGACGGGAGCCTGTCACGACTCGCTTTCTGTCTCTCCGCCCCCAGGGGGAAGGGAGGACTGGGACTGAAATCTTCTGGCATTCGAAGAGCAGGAATTCTGCAGTGGTTCGGTGAGCGGATACCAAGGTTTTCTGACGCGCCTGAAAAGGATGCGAGTTAGGGCGGGAAAATGAGACGGTTAATAATGAAATGGGTAGAATAGCTATAGTAATCACAGCGATGAAACAATAACAAATAATCATATTTTTTCTATACTTCTGGCATAGTAGTAGTCATAGGGGATATTAGCTCACATTAGTTACGATTGACCAATAAGGTAACTCTTTCTCTTGACTCATATTTTCATCGATGAATAATAGCAGGATCTGATTACCCAGACTCTTATAATGGATTCTGACGCCTACTACAGTTCTACACAGTAGTATGTGACAATGCTATGAAGGTAGATGTTGCTTAAATATGTTCCTTACCCAGTTACCGCGAATTAATGAGTAGCAAGAAACGTAACGCGTAAATTTGAAGCGAGGTTTATTTATAACTTGATTAAATGAGGGTTATATCAGGATTTATTTAATTAAGTTAGGTCACTTGGGGAAGTAAAGGCCTAGGAACGATAGAGGTAAAGAAGAATTTGAACGTTCGAAGCTTCCAATAAAAATGCAGCTCATCAACACAGAAATATTAATATTAAGGTTGTCTCCCGTATTTTTTTTAGTCCTAGTTTTAGTGAAAAGAAATATTCAACCATGAAGAGATAACTTTTTGCATAAATCGAATTATATCAAATTATTTTCACAAATAGCATAAAAATCCACAAGTTTTTTTGCCTATCTCTCCTCTGCTTAATCCGTCATTTCACTCTCATAAAATTAATAGACTAGAAAACTAACAATTATCTCTTAAAAAAGAAGCAAAGACAAGCCTCAGCCCATCAGCCGCATATTTCAAGCCTCCTATTTCGAACAGTTTTTCGAAATTGACACGGGCCAATGTAACGAGACAAAAATGAGATATAGGAAGATTTGTTAGGAATACATTTGTATATATCAAAAACCATTTTTTTTTCATTTTCAAACGGCGACAGGCCACATCAGGCCTACATTTCAGCGCCGACATCATTATGTTATGTTAGGTTATTTTGCCTACGAACACAAAAATTGGTCCCCTGATATTATGAAACGTTACGAAACGCTTTTATTTTGTCTGGGACATCTCGTCACGTCGGCCAGTTTAATCTGGAACAGAAAAACGCAGGACGCAGAAGCTTGGTAAGTTCCGATTTTTTCCGCTTTGATACATCATATTCATTCAAAGAGGGGGGAAATTTACAGCAGCATGGATAAAATATAGGCCCTATTATCAGCGATTATAAGGGTCATCAATTACAATCGTCGGTTGAAGTCTTCAAGTTGAGTATTTTTCTTTTAAGTTCAGACGATTGTGCGACAGGCTTGGTATTCTACCTATGCTAAACTGAAGACTGCGAGTTAGGCAGCCCGACAGTATTACTTTTCTAGATGCATACGAGTTTTCGCAATACCCACAAATGAAACGTCACACGCACGCACGTTTGCTAAAAAATACTTCGGTTTGTCTAACTCACCGGTCCTGTTGCCCGGTAACATGGAGTCAGTTATGAAGTTTGTCTAACTCACCGGTCCTGTTGCCCGGTAACATGGAGTCGGTTATGAAGTTTGTCTAACTCACCGGTCCTGTTGCCCGGTAACATGGAGTCAGTTATGAAGTTTGTCTAACTCACCGGTCCTGTTGCCCGGTAGCATGGAGTCAGTTATGAAGTTGTCGGCACCTTCAGCCAGCTGCTCGAGTTCCATCTCTGTTCTTGACCTGCGATTGCGGCGGTGATTTTTCGCCGTCCAACGCCAGGGCGAGAGGCCGCAACACTCGCTACGTAGCAGTAACAGCACCACCACCAGCAGCAGCCCCACGCCCACCAGGGTGCCCAGAACGCACACCGCGATCACTAGGCTCGTGTTCACTGAGCAGAAATAATGGCTTGAGAGATGGCGTGTATACAACTAGGATAATAACATGTGTCCAATCATGCATGAAACACAGGTTTATTTGATTTTAGAATCTAGATTAAAAAAGTTTCCTATTTCGAAGCGAGTGTTTGATCGAGGTGCGGCGAATTTTATGTGCCTTTATAGAAACCGGACCAACATAATAAGGTCGTAAATTTTACGAACTGCCAGCGTTCTCGAGGCATGTATAACAGCAAAATTAATCTCTAAACAAGAACAAATATCATCCATTTCGATCAACGCAGTATCACTGCTGCTAAAGCTTATAGTTATGCGTAAATCTAAATGTATAAAATAAATGCTTCTATCGTTCTACTGACGGCAGCATTATCAATTACCTTACTAATTTATTACACATTTGTATCATTTTATCAGTTCGACATATTCCATATTACCGGTATATTGTAAAATTTTCACTGTCATTGCTACTTGTATAAATTTACAATAATTCAACGAGAAATCCTTATACCAAAATGAAAATTCTCGACGTGAAGGAGAGCGTTTAATTAGTCATATAAGTATATTACAAAGCACGTAATATACTCGTAGGTATATTACAAAGCACGGATAGTGAATCCGAAGTTTACGAGTGAAAACAATACATTTGCTGGTGTCCTACTATTATGAGTTAGTGGCTGACCTGTTTCAAATGGAAGTAAGATACAAGACTTTATAATAAAAATATTTACTATCATCTAGGAGAGGATCAAATTATCCTACTTATTTAAGCAAATCCATTGTGAAATTCATTCCAAAAGACTTCACGTATAACGCGGACCACGAAACGTCTCCGTCAACCCAAACGAAAAGCGTATTGAAATATAAATAATATATGTCGGAGTTAAAAATAGCCATAAACAAGATACTTTGCTTATAATTTTGCATTTTCAAATTTTTGACCATTTCCGATCCGCATAGGGTTCACATTTGTGAAATTGAAACGATTAGGTGCAAACGTATTCCGAGGGTTCACATATGTTAAACTGATAGGATTACAAACGTATTCTGTGGATTTATATTTGTGAAATTGATACGATTACAAACGACATAGTTGAACTATATAATGTTGACCTATATAAGGTACTAGTTCAACCCTGACAAACGAATTCGACCATCTACAGACATCAACTAAAGTACAGGCTGTGGCTGTTGACACGTCAGGGCCGATGAGGATTATCAACTATCAAGGTTTACCTAACCACTTTAGGGTTTTATTTTTTACACCATGATTGATTTATGGTCAGAATTTTCAGTGCATACGGATTTCGACAAGTTTATGTCGAAACGAGCTACAAATTTTAACCTAACCAGTGAAAGGAACCAAGGTTCCGATTACTTTCTTACAGAACAAATTCAAGTATCAAGTACCGGTAAAGTTAGCGTTGCACTAGTGAATTCCTGGGTATAGACATATAGCACTGAATTTTATTGATCCCAAGCTCACAAATCAAAATGCACTGAACGTGAAGTCGTGAACGCATTAATAACACAGTTCAAAACCTGTTCGAGATAATATATATTATCAATTTATCATACCATCCAAACTTGAGACAGAAGTCACTATGTGAGCCGACTCGTTGGCAGCCATCGTCATAGAAGGGATCGTATTCGCCGTAGTCAGGTAAATAAAAACAACAACTTCGATCACGTAAGCCTACGGTAAACTCATCACTGACGTCTGCTGCACTGCCTCAACAGTGGATGAAGATGAAGTGACGTAAGACAAAAAGTCCGGAGCCGGACGCGTAATTCCTTTCGTTTCATCTGCCGATAGTACGTATAACCTTTTTTCCCACAACAATTAACAATATTTTTGTTTATTATGTATTCTCTGTCGATTATTAAAATCATCATCATCGCCGCTTTCTCTATTTAATTCCGGATAAAACACAAATTAAATCAATATTGTTTGGATCATATAGAAAAGTCACGAATTGGTACGTCTCGGACAAATTTACGGACGTCAAATTGGCCACCCCTGCTAGTATCCTTTACTTGAATTGTGACCTCTGCTCTTATCTTATATTTCGCTCCTATAGTATCTTGAATGCGTTATTCAATATACTTCGATCATATAGGTTTATAAATGTTCAATGCTTGATGTCTAAATTAGGGTAGTAATTACTAATGCGACAATATCAACTCTCATACAAGTCTTGAATCTTGTATTTTCGGGAACAAAAACTAATAGTGACTGCGGCAAACTGTACGAGTTTAGCCAAGGATTTACCTAACATCAGGACCTTATCTAGACAATCCAATGGCTGCAAAGAGTTACCTCAACTACAGTGAGAACCGTAGTCTTTACAATGCTTACTCGCGTTCTACCGAAACGACCGCGAGGTGCGCATTCACCCTCTACCGCCGTACGTCACTCTCCGGGAACATAACTTTAACTTAAATCATACGTAAACTAATGAGTAGCAACCTGAGGACGTTTGTACGCTACTGAGAACAATTTAACGTTCTCGTACGTGGCGGCAACAGTCATTGCAAGGCATTTCGTGCTCACTAGCAACGTATCCTTTTTGTGTGGGCCGTGTGACAATATTGCTCCGGTTACTCATGTCAGGAGGTAGAGGGTTAAGGCCTTCAATCATCAGCATTCAGCGATCGAGGCAACGATTAATTTACTCTGCAGGATTAAGGGCAGGACCACCTTACTGGCATCCACACTCACGTCACAAGCGATATTTAGGCTTAAAACTCGTGATGAAACGGGTTAAAAATCTGGTATAGTGAGAAGCATTTTTTCCACTCTTTCATTCCAGGTGAAGCTCATGTTGCTACTATAAAATTCATGAATTGAACCTACTTTCTGACAAACTAATTAATTATAATCAAGTCTTCAATCTAAGATCACAACCAAGTCAAAAAGCAGTTACTCTTTTTGATCTGACCACAGGAAATGAAAGAGCAAGAATTCCAGACGACGAGTGTATTTATTCATCGTTGGTTTCCTCGACGTTGTCGGTGGTGAGTCCCTTGAAGGAGGTGACAGGCACGTGCGTCACCAGCGTGTAGTATTGGTGCACTGAGTCTTCGTCCTTGTTGCGACGACGAGACAGACGCACGCGCACACGCCTCGGTACGGCTCTGCACAACATCGTCATTGATTGTTAATAAAAACAAAAGGTAGGGTCGTGAATTGTTCTCTGGGCTCGTAAATTTACGGCGAGAAAATAAAAGAACACATACCATCAGATGAGATAAATTATGAGGGGAAAACCAGGGACGCGAGACACCTCTGCCAAAATTGCCAGTCATGATAAACATATGACTTTCAATGAAAAAAATTCACTGATTGCCCTTCAATCGGCCTGCACACGGTTCGTGATCTAATGAAAGATTTGCGTTAAGTGAAGCAATGAATGAAGGTTTAAAATCGTCAGTTAATTCTGTAAGTATCGTAAGCTTTAGGTTAAGAAATGCAAGTACAGTATTTTTCCTCGACGATATATGTAAGTAAAGCAAGTCAAGCACTATGCAAACATTTCAAATTCGATAAATTATCTGATATCTATTTGAAGAAATTATCAGATAAAATCATTCATTGGAGATCAGAGCCTGCATAAGTCGATTATATTCTGCTTTAGAATGACATGGATGAGTATTAGAAAGATAGGTAATTGGGAAGTTCACTAACGTTAATGAAAATGTCCATGTATAAAATCATGATTCATATAATTTGATGAAACTCTCCACGAGAGTGACATCACTGACATGACTCGCTGTCCCATGTAGCCACACCTCTCACCTGATACCGTTATGCCACAAATATTTGCAGAGACGAGGATCAATTCGGACATCCTCGGTTTTCATTTCCTTCTGGGCGAATTTGCGGACCTCTTTTACTGCCCTGGGTGCTCGCTTGAGTCTGGTGACGCGGTGGAGGCGGGCGGTCAATCTGATGGTGCATTCGCGTGTCACAACTTTATCTTGTCCACTGCGGGCTTTGGCAGCACCGCTCTGCTTGCCTTTCACAGCTCGAGCCATCTGCAAAAAGCTAGAATAGTGAGATGCTGCCACAAAATTAAGTAAACAATAGAAAAACTTAGTTGAACAGGGAGAAAAACCGAGTTACAATGCTGAGTAAAATATATCCCAACCCAAAGTATAAAAAAATTTAAATAAACTGACGACTATCCCATTCCAGTAACAACGTTTGACTATGCACACCGTAAGGTTCAAGTGTAAATTAGGCAGAGTTCTATCGTGTCTGAAAATACCATATTTTCGCCAGGCATAACCGGCCATAACTAAGAATTTAATGACTTGACACCTTCAACATACAATATAGAATTTATGCAAGTAGTCAAATGTAACTCCATTTGCAATTGCCAGTGCTGTTTGTGTGTCATAAAACGTGAGGGTTGACGTTACCTGAACCCAACTAATCTTGTTACTCAGAGAGCAGTAAGGCTCATGTGTCATTTCTGGCGATGGCAATCGCATGATTTTGCCCTATCACATGATTTTGGCCTTGAAGCTACCACATTTAAAAAATATAACTTAGTACTCACTGCAGCAAGTGACTGCAAGCATTTGCTCGTCAACAAAAAAGTTTGGCTTACAGTTCAGGATGATCTAAACTTGTAAGTTGGAGCTCTTTGGCGTCCAGTTGAAATACGGATGTCTAGAGCATATGGACAGGAGCAGGGGTAAACTGATGTTATTGGCTGTCACTCTTACTGCTGGAGGGTGGTGGTTACCTGGATTCCACTTTGGGAAGTATTGCTCCCCCAGTTCTGAGTAAATGTGAAGTTATTTTGAATCTTGACTTTCATGGGGAATGTTATCTATATTTGCGTCATCAGTGCTTTCCTTCTCATTCTCTTCACCCTTTTTGCAGACCATTATTTCATGTGTCAGTGGTGATTCAAATACCAAATCTCCTATCAGTTGATACCCTATACTCAACACTACTGCCTGTGGTTGGTGATTAGTTACCATGATATACCTTTTTTAATCACTGCTCATATATTCATTGATATAAGATTTTAATGCCATGTTTTTGATAATACTGTTACAGATGAGAAATATTTTCAATTGTTATCCTGCTTGATAGTTTATTGCGTATATATGCTTTGAAGTTTGTATTGACATTTGTGTTTGATAATAGTTGTGTTAGGTGTTGATAGTGTAAATATTTTACAGAAGCGTCTTCAAATACTTTCATCTAAGCAACCCATGCCCCGATTTCCCAGTTATATGGTTATCCAGTTTGTAGTTGGGAGTTGTCTGTTAGTTGTGTTTCACACAGTTATCCAGTTAATTGGTTAGTTTTTTTTTTATTTAGAGCACCCTCTTGGGTTTGATTATCAAGTTCCTTAATAATTGAGTCTTGTATTAGCATTAAAAAAAGTGGAACAAAAAAGAGAAAAATCACTTGGTGGACAGGGATGGCTATAAGGGGAGTTGGGAGGCTATCTCTTATTTAATCCCTTGGATTTTAAAGAACCTTAAATACCTTCCCTTGTTTAACCAGTAATGCCAACCCATTACACTGACAGCAATCCTTGCTCAAGACTGAGGTTTCTGGGTCTGGGCAGAGCTCATATAGCTTTGCCATTTGATGTCACCAAGGGCGTGACTTGATGAACAGGGAAGGCTAAGACAAGGAAATGCTTATAAACATATCGCAGTGAATGAGATTATCTTCCAGCAAAGAAGACCATCAATGAAAAAATATCCAGAGACAAATGGTATTAACATTGTCAGGGCTGGAAAAGTCCTACTTTTCTCTGAAGTATCGCAGCTCTAATATCATACAATTAAAGATCTTGCAATATTACCTACTCTGGAATGTTAGTTTTGCTGTTTGACTGTTCTTAGGGTAAAATTGGAGATCTGCGGTAACACATGCACAGACTTTGTACTCATAAATGGCTTTTCATGGCCAAGATATTAAATTCAAGGCTCAAAGAAATGGAATCCCGGCTGGCAAATCCATAAAACAGCTCAAAAAATTAGGTCACGGCTCACCAAGTAGATATATTCCATGCCTGAAGATCACCCTACATATCTGAATATAATGGACTGAAAGTGGGGAGTTCATGGCCTTTACAAGCTTTCAGGTCCAGCTTTCAAAACTATATTAAATTTTGCATTCCAATAAGCCATGTGTACTGGTCAATTAGAATCCCACACTGGTTGGGAGTTGTCTGTTAGTTGTGTTTCACCCAGTTATCCCGTTAATTGGTTTGATATTTATTTATTGATATTTAGTGATATATATTGGTGGCTAATATTTGAACTGGTGTTATTAAATAATGCCAGTTCAAATATTAGCCACCAATAAATATCACTCTGACAAATTACTCCCTGCATATTCTGGGGAGGAGATGGAATTCTAGGAAAAGTTCAAGACTTCAAGTATTGACATTATTAATAACTTTGCTTGACAAAGCATGGAAAACTTCTACCATTAGTGCTGCCACTAAAGCTTTCACGCCATTTCCGGAACTGTGAGATTTCTGCACGATAAATTACCATCTATCTAATTGTTAACATAAGTGCATGATCGGGCCGCAAGATTTCAGAAACAAGTAGAAAAATTCCAATCCTGTGCTGACAATTCTTGGCTGAGAGTTCAAAAGAGAGAGTTCAAAAAATATCAGCCAAATTATACAGGGCTAATTGAATTTAAATTAAAGTCTTCTTATGCAAGTTGAAATGTTTCATCCAGGTTTATTTATTCTTAAATCATCATAACCCAGCGTAGTCACAAATCACAGATTTTTCAACTAGTTTATTTTCAATTTCCTCATCTACAAGATTTAAACCAATTTCCTATATATGACATTGCTGGTACCCATGATACTTTCCTGGTCTACTTATGTTACAGGACTCGAAAATAAACTTGAGAAAGAATCTAAAAAAAACTCTGCTTTTTCACTATGAATTTACTCCTCACACCTATGACTTGACACTGCTGCCTGCCAGGCTGACAGGCAACATTTTCTATCCATTATCACGTCTATAAATGATCTAATTACATACTCGGTTTAAATCAAGCTGATTAGTAGGTACTCATCAAAGTAGGGTAAAAGCGGTATATTCCGACATCGTGGGTAATTCCGTCACCTCTCTAGTTTTTTCTTTATATTAAGCTTTGTTTTAGTTCCATGCGTTTGTTGATGGTTGAAATGGTGACGTCATACATTTGCGAGTCAAACTAATGCCAAAACACTAGGTCTTGGACATCTAGTGGGAAAATATTGAGATCCAAAGAGAGACCAGGCACGCTACCCAGCGAGATCATCGAAAAATGTGTCAAATTTGACAGTTGACCTTGCTCTACCAAATAGTGAATAACTGTTTGTATGGGAAGAATATTATGGTTTGAGACTTTTAAATACGCTTGTGAATATATTAGGAATCCTTTAAGTATACTTGTATAGTTGTATTCGCTGATTTCAAGTGGTAAATAAATTAATAGATGATTAAGTTGAGAAATGGATTTAGACACATGAAAACTAATTCCGTCACAACTTGAATTGGACACACAGATTGTTCCAAGCTATATACAAAAATTAAAATTTGCTTAATTAAAAGCCTAATAGTTGTTAATTAAAAGCGTAATTAAGTAGTGTTCAATATTCATTAGAGTTCTAATTCAAAGCTGTATTGTATTCCAATACAGCGCACACAGCGAACGGAATTCGAACACGTGGATGATGGCATTACGCATCAGTAGAATTTGAAGCGCGGACGGAATACGCCTCACCACGTGCCGAATATTGCCAAACACAGTGACAGAATATAGGGATTTGGTAGGTTTGCATTCTAAAGGCTTTTAAATAAATATGGCAACATTTTGTGACTTTTCATCGTTGCTGGCGGCCTGGCGCGTAGCACGGTGTTTTGCAAGTCACATAGACTCATAAAGCAAACAGAACTCGAGTAACGCATACGGTTATTTTTTTATAGTTTTTCATTTCTTGATGCGTCCTTAATGTGTTGGAATCTACCGCGTTTACCCTAGCTAGGGTAAATGCACCGCCACCATATTCTGACATAATGACATTGTGGATAATTCCAATACTTCTCAACTTTTTCTTTTATATTAAGCTTTGTAAGTCTTCTTATGCAAGTTGAAATGTTTCATCCATGTTTATTTATTCTTAAATCATCATAACCCAGCTTAGTCACAAATCAGATTTTTCAACTAGCCTAGTTTATTTTCAATTTCCTCATCTACAAGATTTAAACCAATTTCCTATACATGACATTGCTGGTATCCATGATACTTTCCTGGTCTACTTATGTTACAGGACTCAAAAATAAACTTGAGAAAGAATCTAAAAAAAACTCTGCTTTTTCACTATGAATTTACTCCTCACACCTAGCTATGACTTGACACTGCTACCTGTCAGGATGACAGGCAACATTTTCTATCCATTATCACGTCTATAAATGATGCTAGCTTGAATTTGCTAGGTGTCAATCCTATCATAGGATTGACATTTGACAATGCATGCATCACCACTTATTCACCAGCTCCAGCTGTGACAGTTTGAAATAAATGAAAGAACTGTTTCAACGTTAGATTTGGGCACAAGCCTATTCTAACA
Organism: Hyalella azteca; assembly: GCF_000764305.2. Lineage (NCBI taxonomy): Eukaryota > Metazoa > Arthropoda > Malacostraca > Amphipoda > Hyalellidae > Hyalella > Hyalella azteca. Next base: position 7,865 of record NW_025934786.1, on the reverse strand, counting down.
TTTTCTAAGAAATAAACACTCCTAAAGTCCTAAGCCAGTTCACTCACGGGGACCTCACTCCAGGTCCAGGGCCAAGAATCTCACTCCAGGCTGAGAATCTCCGCTCCAACTCGCTGGCAACAACTAAGTTACAACTACACAAACATACTACAGAAACAAACTGTATATTCAATGGACTCCAACATAAATTCAGTATATTAATAAGTCACAATTATTTTACATGAAAATTCACTCACTTTGTTATCGCCAGTCAAGGGCCGCAACAGCACTTCACTATACTAGAAAGAAGTTCGATGTTGCCAGACAGTTGTTGACAACGAAACGGCTCAAAATAGGAATAACCAAATTTTTTAGCAAGTGATACGATTCTGATTGAAGTATTTTATAACATACACTTTAACGTTTATTTAACTGAATAATAATTGATCGAGACTTGTGGTATGAGCACATTCTTTAAGATGAATTTTAATTACTGAAGAGATGAATGAGAATTAGCGTGTCTAGAATAAACCCTAATCTAGAATAAAAACCCAAATTATAGTTATATGTAGAAGTTGGACGTTTGTCTCGTTTTAAATCACCCATGCAATGAATAGATTTTTTGGTAAAATTTATTCATTGGATATTTTTTCAGCAGCGAAAAGGTTTCGCAGCATTAACATGCATACAGCTTAAAAATTTATTAAATAGTGTATTCTCATTTTTCAAAAGCTTCAAATAAGTTTGATCATACGTACATCTGCTGAACCTAAAATGCGCCTAATTGCTCATTCTTCTTCTTCTTTTCGGGGTGTCTACACTGGGTAGACTTAAAGCCACAGGTCGACCTCGAGGACGGCCGTTGGGCCTGAGAGCCTGTATTGCGTTTAAATACTTCTGAGTAGGTAACCACTGAATTCTTGTTTATAGTAGGTCAGTGGATACAGTGGCTCAGGATGCAAACTGTGGAAAACAGGGCAAACATGGCACAAGAAATCCCCCAGGAGGTCACGTATAGTAAATGGTACATTTAAAAATCTTAAATTAGTCTCCAGTTCTTGTCTGGGCTGTACATGACGTTGACATTGCAATAGGAAGTGCTCAATTGTATCTGTTGTGCTGCAGGTGATGCATTGATCGGAGTTGCTCATGTTGAACCTATGGAGGTGGCTTCTGACACCAGCATGTCCTATTCTTAGTCGGGCAGCTGCGCACTCCAATCTTCGAGACTTCAAACAGAGCCAAGGACGCAGTCTAGGTTCCTCCATGATGTTGTTCAGAAAAATTCCCTTCTGGGACTAATTGCTCATTGCCAATTGCATATGAAAGAACCTTTTCGCGCCTCAGTAAATAAACCCTTCAACGAAACTTATCGATTTCAATTCATGAGTTCACTTATCGAGTTCAATTCAACAATTTTTCGAATTCGAGATTTATGCTCTTGGTTTTGTGGTGAAGAGCGAGCGATTTCGCCTTTTAAACTCAAGTAGCAGAATCTGTTACATCATAGTTTTATGGCATGAGAAAATCAACTAGTAATTTATAGCAATTCACTACTATAAAGAAATAAGGGAAAAATGCAGACAGGATAAAAAAAATTCCACGAACGAGCATATTTATGTACACGAGCCAAGTTCATCCAATTTATAAAATAGGTCACAAAAACTTTAATCAAATATTGGTAAACGTGTGTACATCAGCCTAAATTACGCTTGGAAACCGACTGGAATATAGATGTCTTGCTGTTGGTTTGAATTAGTAAAAATTACATGACCTCATAAGAGCAGACTGAAATATTTTTTAGTCGCTACAACTGCAAACCACGTGAAAGCAAATCGCCTACGCCTGTTTACTGCTTGAGATACTGTTGAAAAACTCCGGTCCTAGAAGGTATTTCAAATATTTCTGCATTAATCATGAACTTCATCATTCATCATAAAAAGGCTATTAGAAATTAGAGAACGCACACAAAAAATTCGTGATTTATCAATTGTTCCTCAAGGCTTATTTGAGTTGATACAAGGCTTGAGAAAATAGGCTCCCGATAATACATTCTTTAAAGTCGTTAAAATAACAGTGATTTCCATGCAGAAAAAAAAGAGATAAGATTGATCAGAAAAAGTCAAAACAACTTCTCTATTGAAAGCAAAAAGAGTATGTAGAAATCTAAAGCACATCCTTTGAGGCAAAGGGCCTAAGTTCAACATTGGCTAAGTACAAATACACAATTTTGAACATTACAAGAAATTCTCATGCACATTTAATCGGCAAAAATAGTCCTCTAATACTACCATGTCTAATACTAACTATATAGCATTTGGAGACTTGCTCAATAAAGAAAATAAAATTGCTAATTACCCGGATAGCTTTGAAGAAATTTCAAGCTTGTGCTTCTCAAGAATCAGAATACACCCATAAAAATTATATCAAAGAAATCAGCTTTGCTAACATTTTTCAGCGGTTTAACGTCAAAATAATATTAGATACTTTGCACGAAAGATCAGTTGAATAAGTTTAAATAAAACTAACATGTACACAAATGAGCAGTGGAAAAGCTATCAGAGCACAGGTACAACTAATTCATATAAGCCAGAATCATAGAAGAAAGTTCTAACTAAAATGCACTCAACTGAAAAAGCTAAAATCACACACTTATTAAAAAATTTTTGCACAAAATGTAAGTTTAGATAACTTTAGGAATGCATAGATTAACTGACATGAATTTCTGAGTACAGTCTGACTGGCTTCTGTTTAGCAGCAGCACGCGGGCCCGGCAAGTACGAAGGCAGGCACTGTCAATGGCGGCTTGGCGCCGAGACGTTACAGTCAAAGCATTTGGCTGCCAAAACAATTGATGTCAGGTATTTGTGGATCATCTGTGCTCCAGTCATACGTTTTATATATTTCGTAGCATGTACGTTGAAACTAACTAAAGCAGAATCCGCGTAGAGCAAGAAGCCACAGGAATTAAGGCGAAATTTGAAACGAGCGCGAGTATAGCGAAAATGCTATCCCTACCACTACACATAAAACTGTAAACTTGCATCAATGAAAGAAGAAGTCTTCTAAATAGCAACAGAAATCTAAACAATGATGATTAAGACTGTATTAACTTTGAAGAAACAAGGAATGCTATTACTACAAGTCAGATTCTTGATGTCAGGAGAAGAAGAAAGCGCTGTCCGTTGTCTTGTTCACGTAACACAGCTGAATGATGGAAAATGCTACATCTATTCTCTATCTAGAAAAAAGCGGCAATGCAGCGTCGAATGTTAAGCAACAGAAAACAATTATGTTCTACCGCGTGCAATAAAATGTAAGTAAGGTTGAAGACAAGCAGGTACAGATGCACCAAACATCCACAGATTCATAGAATACCGTTCAAGGCACCACATCAAAATTTATCAGTGTCGAATAGGATTGACGGCGCAAGAGCAGGCATCGCTGCTAAATTAAATGTATATATTACACGGTTCACACAATATACAGCAAAAAGGTTAGTCTTGCTGCACAATAAAGTCAGACAGGTTACCATCAGGAGTGAGCACTAAATTCTTTTCATTACACAGATGCAAGAGAGCAATAAATGCAAGAGGAAATGAAAGATTCTCGGCCATGCTAGCGTTGAGGCGGTTGGGTAAAGTGCGATAAACTTCTGAGAACTTGTAGCGCTGCCCGACTGCCATCCGATCATTGGTAGGCTTTCCCGACTGGTCTACGTTGGCACTGCTGAAGAAAATTTTATGAGCTGAACACAAAAAATTCCATTTTGATGAAGAGTATGTTCTATCTATGATAAACATAATCAATATTACAAACTACAATTTAGCAAATGAGTCTTAAGGGCGGATGTATTCAAGAAAATCTTACATCACCAGCGTGAAAACTTTTTCTGCAACTTAACAAACCGTGTCAGAACTGCAGCCTCCACCTTATGAAACCCATTGTGAATCCTCCAGTTTTATCGTTTTATTAATGCATAATCTACATCTAAGTATTTTAGTCATATAAATATTTCTACTATCAAGCTGTTCAAAACAATTACTTGCTTCACGAGTCACGACACATGCAATCAATTTGTTGCTTACTAAATAAACCTGTGAATAGACACTTGAGCTCTACAATACTCACTTCCTGTCGTTTTCTTTGTCTTGCATTGAAGGAGTCAGCATCTGCCACACAGTTCCTTTCAATTTCTTCATGTCCATACGCTTTGCTGTTCGGGCGTAGCCGATGTTAATCTTTGCTACCTAGAGCGCGGGTAGCAGGAGGAGGGTAAGAATGATTATGGGGGTTGTAAATATTTCAATCACAAGTATAGGAATGCTGTAGAAACCAACAGACTGGAATAAATATTCTTTAAAAAATTAGAGGTATTTCCAGTAGAGCGATGTGTGCATTAAAACAAGCATACATTGCATACATACAACATATCAGCTTAGACGATTGATGTTCATTGCCAAACTATTTATCACACACCGTTCGAAATAAATTTTTCGGGTCAGGCCAGAATAAAAAATTACAACTCGAAGAGTTGTAGTCAAAAATCTCTAAACAGAATGTGTTTGTGCTTCATGACACGGACCTAATAACTTTATTTAGTGAATTGCAAGGCTACGGCTGAACATGAACATCACAAACAAGGCGAGCAGCGAGTACCTTGTTGGGGGCAGACACGAGGTTATCGCCAAGGAAGTCAGCAGGCGCACACGAGGCAGGGAGGTTAGGAGCAAGAGTCTGGCTGAAGAGGGTCATGTCGTACCCACCTCCTGATGTGTCTCCCTGCTGAAAAAATAAATGTCTTCGTTAATTAAACATAAGTTTACACAAACACAAGTAACTGTAAATTAACTGCAAAAAACTTTAATGATCCTCACACTCGGAAAAAAAGTGATTATTGCGATCACCGCTGAATTCAGACGACTAAGAATGACCATTGTATATATGAACGAAGTAACCAATAGCAGATTGTTTTGAAGATAGAATTAATATTTGTGCCGTTTTAAAGGCAACCAGACCACACTAAATGTCAGTCAAGGCTCATAAATCAAGGCTCATAAATGTCAGTCAAGGCCATGGGCCTATTTCTTCAACGCCGACACTTCTATTCTAAATCTTTAGAATGAAAAAGTATTGGGATTCTGACGTTATCCTGGCAGCCGTCGTCATCTTCGTCAGGATATTGCGGAGCAGCAGAGCCGTCCACAGGCTTCTCTTCTTCTGGGGCGTCGGGAGCGCCCGCCTCCCGTCGCACCACAAGCTCGTCCCGCCCGTGGAGTCTGGACAAAAGTGGGCATTACAAACTAAAATCGATGCTTCGAGAGTACTTAAATGCACGATCTTAAAATGATTCAAACAAAATTTGTCTCTGGATAACAGATAATATTCAATATGCCACTTCACTCATACCTAAGCTGGAAAACATTATTTGTTAATTTCATTTTTTCCGGCAAATTCAATGAAGTTATATTACCAGCATGTCATGCGTCTCAAAATAAAAAAAAATAAAAAAAGATATACAAGTTCTCACAGTGATACCAGACATGATCAATCGCTACCTTGCTAATCCACAAAATCATTTCCTTTGATACATATACACAATAAATAAATTCATCTGTGATTATAATTTTCTCAAAGAACTGTTTCAAATGATGGCCTTAGAACAAACCTCTAAATACAGAAATTATTTCCACTCGTTGCTTTGAGGAAAATCTCAAGAAGGATACTAAAGATTGATCAAAGACGTTAACACATGCTCTCTGGGTAACCATCTTCATTAATCTCACTTAGAAAAGTCGGCAGGGTCGAAGCGTAGGTCAGCAGGCAGTGTGGTGTTCGCCTCGCACCATTTCTTGATTGTGTACTGCGTGAGTTTGTTGTCAGTGCGGCCGCGGCTGAGCAACTTGTCCAGCTCCGAGCGCACCTTGTCAGTCAGGCGGAAGTTCAGCTCAAACGGATCTTTCTTGCGTTTCTTCTCACCGGTCGTGGTGCCTGAAGCTGCTACTCTGTCTGCATCAGTTAAGATGAATTTAATTTGAATGTGTTGCTACTTTTCAGCAAAGAAATGGTGATAATTTTGCGAGGGCAAAACAAATGTTGATTACTCTACAGTGGTACTCCAGTGGACAGAAAAATATATTTATAAATTTTACATCTTTATTATGGGTTATACGAAACATATTTAACAATGCTTAGTGGATTTGTGTTATTGGAGCTAGTAGCTTGTTTGGAATCAGAAAACATACGTCTAATTAACAGGAATTGCATGTATCTTTATTAAATACTAATAATTGTATCCTTCGTGATCACCAGCAAAGAAGTGAAGAATATCAGTTCAGAATTCCTGGTAATGAAGATATGGACGACGTTTAACTCGGTCAAGAAACTAACCTTTAGCAGCCATCGCCTTGAACTTCCAGTGACCTGGCCCAGCCCAAGCTGACATGACTCGCGTATCAAAATAGCTGTACTCCTGCACAGCAACACGAATACAATACTAGGTGAGGCATGAACCTATGCAGCTGTACTCCTGCACAGCAACACGAATACAATACTAGGTTAGGCATGAACCTATACAGCTGTACTCCTGCACAGCAACGTAAATACAATACTGGATGAGGCCATTTTATAATTATACTGGCGAGCGCAATTTTCACCACAGAACATAATTTCACTGGACAACACAACTTCGCAGGATCAGAATTTCGCTCACCACTACAATAAAATTAGACACCATAACTCATCTGCAAGTTGATTGATGATGCATGTGGGGGAAGAGAAATAGAGCACCTGTGTCGAGGTTGCGAGATGTTGCTTGAGATGGACGGCCTCCAAGGAGGGCGGGACGGTGATGGAGGAGCCTGCATGCTGGCCGCCCCAGCCCACAGTGAGGCAGGTGTTGTTGCCGCCTACGCCGAGCGTGGCGCACGCCGTGTCATCGTCGTCGTCTGCCACGTCATCCAGACCTGGTGAATGTTGAGCAGCTCAACGCAGGTAATTCTAGGGCGTGGCGCTATATTCAGGAAATGATAGAATAATGCAGACTAGTTCGAGGAAGATGTTTTTTGTACCCATAATCTAAAAAGCAAGACATTAATTTCTGCGGTAACTGAAAAAGAATGCCATAGTGCGCTAGATATTAAAATTTGCAAAAAATTGGTAACTTAAAACTTACCTGAAAAGACCATTTAACGCACAAGAATAAAGAGACAGAATAAAAATGATCGAATGGCAATAACCTTAGTGTAGTAACTTGAGAGTCACAAAAGTGAGTGGTGACGCTCATCAACTCACTGGGATAGTCGGCCTGGTCGACATAAGCATCATCAACAAGAGGCTCGGGCACGGCGTTGATGTCAAACGCGTGCTCCTGCGCGGCTGCTGCCTTGTCCTCGCTGTGCCGAGCAGTTGCTTCACAGATTGACGTGTCGTCGTCCCCAACTTTCCAACTTGTAAAATGGAAGCTCGAAAACGCCGGACAGATTTCCCGTGCAGGTAAGTCTGGAATCAGAACATGATTTAGGGATCAAGTTGGTGAAATTGTTCATCACAATGAGCCACAATTCGAGGTCTTTTACAATAGCGAACAACGAAATACGCATATGTAAATTATACTATTAGTTGTGAAATATTTCATTGCTGTATTTTAAACATGTTCTAACTTAAATTAAAAGTAGCGTTTCTTCAATTTCATTTATATGCACAATGAATACCATAATGCCAGTACTATAAATAGTTAACCTCGTTGGTAGCTCATCTTGAAAACTTTGAACTTGAAGTATGTACAAATATGTACAGAAGCTACAGGGAAGTCTTAATACAATGAAGTACAGAAGCTACAGGGAAGTCTTAATACAATGAAGTACAGAAGCTACAGGGAAGTCTTA